>NW_026726307.1:0-36541 GCF_029784015.1 Lycium ferocissimum | reverse complement strand
TTTGATCTGGGGAAGGCCATTATTTTTTTCCCTTTGCATACTGGGCACATATTTGCTAAATTTTTTTGGGGGGCCGCGTTTCATGCCCGGGAGTACGACCCCACCCTTTTGATCCCCCGGTTTGGGCACCCCTTTCCCTTTTTACCGTTGTTTTTGTATATATTGTTTCCATGGTACGGCGGGCTCCCGTCTGCCATATGATTCTGTTTGTTCGTTTAGAGGTCCGTGGACATGTTTTCAAGGCTGTGGCCTACCTCTGTTCGGGGCCAGGTGTGTATATCGTTGTGCCTGCGATCTCACTCACATGGCTGGGTCGGCCCGTATACGTATATGATATTTGTCGGGGCCCCGTGGCCTTGTTGGTATTTTCGGTGCGCAGGGTTATTTTGGATAGTCCTTAAAACAAAGGAAACTCTCGCCGAAATTTTTAAAATTATCTAAAATCGGGAATACGACGCACGGCTTTTGTGATATTCTTGATGCGTTTGATATAATTCGAGGTAGTGTACGATAGGTGTGTATGGGTGCCCAATTAGGGCACCAGTCACGGCCTACGGGGTTGGGTCGTGACATCAATATCATTAGATTACATACATTACCTCATTAACTTCTTAGGGCCTCATATCGTAGCCTATGAAATTTCTAGACTTTAGCTTACTATCATCATCATCGTATTCATCTCATATCTCTTATCTCGTATAGCTATTCATGAGTGAGGATCTTTACTTTCTTAGAGATAGGAACATTCATAGTAAAGGAGGAAATTCATGCCGTATGACTTATGCCTTGGAAAGAAAAGGATTAGCCTCACATACCTTTGTCGTTTACTATTATATCGCTTGCTCGTACTCCCCTTAGTGCACTCGTCTATACCTTGAAGATAATTCGTATCAACATTAGCTATATCATCGTGGAAACATACTTACTAAAGCTATAGAAATTTGGGCAAGCATTTCCTTTGTTTACACTACTTTCCGCCATATTCCATATCGATCCCAACATTCATAACGACAATCACAATATCCCTAACAACAATCGTCATTCATTCGTATGATTCGTATTTCACAATTCTACTTCAATCCTCCATATTCATGAATAAAATCCATCGTCGTATTCTTTCATATCAAATACTTATTTCATGTTCTATAGGTCATTTATAACACATTCATAACGTCAACGTATCCATTTTCATGATTCAATTCAATTATCACATGCTAGCAATACTATTCACACATTTGATGACCCATTTGTTGTACTCTTCTGCAATCCATGTGTTTCAACCTATAAATACTTCAAACAACGTGTAAAGGTCATGAAACTTACCTTAGACAATGGAGGAATAGGCTTACAATGGTGATTCTCCCTTAGCACCAAAACCCTACTTTATCTCTCTTGGGATTTCTTGATGTGGATGACTTCTAGTGGGTTTCCTTCACTTGATTCACCTTAATTCTTGATATTAATCTTTGATTTCTCTTGTTTTCTCGTGGATGAAGTGTTTGGAACTCTCTAGAGCTTTCTTCAAGTGTGGAGGTGAAGTATGAAATGAAATGAAAATGAAAAAGGGTCCCTTATATTAATCACAAAAGCTGATTTTTAATGAACAGTCGTCGGTGTACGGTGGTCGTAAACCACAATTTACGGTGATACTAGTTTACGGGGCGTATGATGTGGTCGTATTTAAGCATATCAAAACGAAAGGTATGCTTTGAAATCATGGCAGTTACGACCCAATCTACGGGCCGTATTTTGATTTACGGTCCGTCTTCCGATTTACGTCCAGCGGCCGAATGCAGTGCAACTTTTCACTGTACACTCACAGGGAAATTTCCGGGGTGTAACAATAACGAATGCGGATACCTGGATAAGACAACTCATGAGGTGAGTCTAATAGAGCTGATTAGAAAGAATAATAGGTTAAGTACGCCTACTTCACGAGGTTTATTCCATTTTATACGCAGGATTGCGAACGAGATTAAGAAGTGGCACTCTATAGAGATGGTTATGATCAGGATATAATGAGGACATAGTGAGAACTGTGATACAAAGTAAGTAAAGTATCGCGAAGAAACGACTGAAGATGCGACATGTTCTATACGAATAATGAACGAATGCAAGTGTGAAATCAATTAGCGAGCCATGGGGCGGTAGATAAGAAAGCTTATAAGACCACATGGAAGAATCCATCATAGAGGGATCGTAATGACAAAAAGGAGAAGGTTCACTTGAAAAGAAGTTAGAGAAAAGTGATACGGTAAAAGTAACGGCAGTTCGTGATTTGTATAATCGAGAGCAAGAGTGATAACTTTGGCTGGATGTAAAAGACCAAGACTATGGGAAGATGAATAACGAAATAGAACGACTGTTAGGAAGAGGATCAACATAATAAGGATGAGAGGGGATGATTAGAATGAACAGAATAAGTTATGGGAGCGAAGAATGGATTGTATAGAAGTAACATATTCTAAAGGACAAAGTGGTTCTAAGCTAAGAATAGGGTTCATTGTGCGAGGAATAAAGGATTGATTATCAAACGAGAGGTAATAAGGTAAATTGAGGAAGAAAGAATGTAAAGGAATAAGTACGGGTATAGAAAGAAAAGGAAATATATGAATTATGCGCGCTCAAGAAGTAGTCGTATTATGAGAAGAGGAAGATGCATCTCCTACGAATATCCTATACCAAGACAGAGCGAGTAAAGTATATATAAAGGAATAAGTTGGGAGAAGTTTACCGTACGATGATAAAGCGATAAAGCCAGGCAATCATCAACGACAAATACGATATGATCATGATTGGTTTTGAAATCAATGTTGAGTAAAACACGAGGGTAGAATTGTCACACCCTAACCTTATTAGGGTGTGATGGGCACCCGACCCTTACCTAGGGCCGAGCGAACCCTCAGACTCTTACTGCATACAAAATCACTCCAGACTTTTTAAAACAAATAGGATAAAATACATAGCAAAATTTTTCAGAAATATTCTTTCTCGTAGCCTTCAAATCGAACAAATTTATAATCATACAAAATTCAATGCATAACACGGACCGACATATCGGTACGAAGCGGCTTACGGACCGACAACCAACACCCACGACGGCGTACGCAAGTCTCTAACATTCATCCGAAAATCATAACAAACAAACTCGACTTGGCGGCCCTCCGAGAGAATGGAGCTTGCCATCTCTGTGGAACACCTTCTATAATAACCGGCTCATGCGGGAGTACACACGCGTGGCATGAAACGCACCCCGAAGACGAGGGGTCGATACGGAAAATGTGCGAGCATGTAAGGCATGCAATACGGAAAACGAGAACCATAAGCGACACAATCGGGACTAAAAGATAAGTACATTAGTCAAAATACCGGACGCCTATTTCTCGAGACACAAACCGGACATACATCCCATATACCGGAAAAGAGTACGGAAAGGTAAATAAGTCGGCGGTACTAAAATGCTTATTTTACGATTCGGATCGCATGTCCCAAGAGGTGCGGAAAAATACGAATGCACCGAGATGTCACATGTCGGACGGAGATCCTGAACGTACGGTTGTTCGGATAAGATTATGTATCGGACGGAATACGAACGCACGCGAATGCTCGGATGACTTCTTATCTGGGACGGAAATACGAACGTACAGAATATTCAGATGAGGTCATATAGCGGACGGAATACCGAGCGTACGATTCCGAGAATGCTTACTTTCCGGCACGGTTAGATTATGAATATCAAAATCATATAGAATTTACACGGATACGAACCGGCCCCCCTTTACGAAGGGACGCGGCGAACGGAATCACCGTATGCCAAAAGTAACATATCTTATATGCGTATAACGTGTCCGGCCCTCTGTGAGGGACTCGGTGAATAGGATCACGTATAACGAAATCATATGTCATATATGCAAATAACGTGTCCCCGCACAAGGGACTCGGTAATATGGAATCATGCATGTCGAGAACCATGTATCAAATATACATAACGTGTCCCGACCCTCTACGGCGGGTCTCGGTGAATAATCATCATGTGCCATCACGCCGCCATCCCCGTACCATCAAATCATAAATACATACGGATAACGTGTCCCGACCCGCAAGTACGAGGGACTCGGTGAACCATGCGGTGGAATGCGCACGAGAACATGTCCGGCTCGGGACTCGGTGAATCGAATCATACCGTAGTACGCACGAGAACATAACATGCTCCGGCCCGGGACTCGGTGAAAGATACATTGAGCCATGCACGAGCGAGTCGTGAGAAACCATATGCACATAAATCCAGACTCGATGAATACGTACACTTACCAACATTCAAAGGCTCGGAAATGAGTTTCGGGTTCTTCCGAGTTAGTATCGGAAAGTTATGAGTGTTTGGAGTACGAAACCTCTTCGGACTTGTTTAGCGATCGAGATCGTACATGAAGAACATTAACGCTTATAGAACGTACCCATATTAGAATACTCGAACCGGACGACTCATATCCAAATACACATAGCGAATACTTATATCGGACGCTCGCACCGGGTACTCATATCGGAGTTATCATATCGAATGCTTATACCAAAATACTTAGATCGAAATACCGATGTCGAACATATACATCGGAATATTTATTTTGAATACTTATATCGAATACTTAAAGCGAGTATTTACGGCTGAATGCTTATACCCAAAATATTCAAATCGGATCGTCGTCACGACATTTATATCGAATGGTCGAACCGGATTGCTCATATCTGAGTTACCAGATACTTATATCAAATTCGGAACAATAGTCAGAAGTTTCCTTAATTAACTTACATAAATAAGGCAAATAGAACAGTACAATTAGGTCTCGGGGATTGTGGGCCCACCTCGGCTCAAATGGGGTGGCGGACACCATTTACGTATTTTACCCTTCATAATATCATTCATGATAGTTTTAAGGTAGTAGGGTCCCATTTGTTCAAGTTCTAGGTATTTAGATAACTTTTCCAACCCTTAGCAACATAATTGGTTCAATTCCACTGAAAGAAAAAGGGCAATTTCGGACGTGGATTCCGAAGAGTAGAGTTGTCCCCGAGGTCCAAATTCAAGCCTAGTATATCTAGGACATGCCAAGAGAAAGAAAGGGTAAGACTTACATACATTTTCCGCTTCTTAAGCTTCTCCAAATTCCAATCGCGTTTTCTCCAAAATCTACAAATGGTCATGTTTACCAATTGTGAGTTGTAGCTTCCAAGAGTTCAACTTAAATTCATGTTTTTCTACCGAAATTTCGGCAGCATTTCCCCTATACATATAGCATCCCCGAGACTTAGCTCGGCCCAATATATCAACAATAACAACCCAACAACACAAACAATCATTATGAAACACAATATAGCATAACTAGTCTTTTTTCCAACGTAGTGCAATAGCTTCCATTCTAACTTCATATTTCCAACTCAATACCAACATTCTCATATTCATTTACTAATCAAGATCTTTCCAATACAATTCTAAATCATTTCATATTATTTCCATAAAATATTCACAAGATATACAAACTTCCCATCATAGCCATAATTCATCCAAAGCTTCTAATCTTTAGCATACTTATTCATAACACGTTTCCGTCTTCCAAGTTCATCAACAATCATCATAATTTGCACCTTAGCACTTAATTTCCATAATGTCATAAAATCATACTAACACGACATAAGCTTCTACATTCCATTTCAATGCAAACTTACATCATTTTACCTTCATTTACATTGCAAGGATCACAACACACAACTAACTTACTAAACAAAATTAATCCATTTCCATTCCAATTCCATACACCACACGACCAACACCTATATTTCCAACTTCAACCAAATTCATTCAATTTTCATTTCCAATATGAATTCCACCACAACCACAACTAGAATATAACATAAAATTCAACTCATCTCACTTACACACTAATACACACACACGGCCACATGCACACATACACACCCACCATGCAAACTTCCATATTCTCATGAATTCTATCCATTTCTACATACTACAACATAAACAAAACCTTCATAACATATAAAAGGGGATGAAATCTTACCTTTTCCTTCAACTTCCTCACTTAACTAAAATTGTCAACTTGCATCAAAGAGAGGTTCTTGCTTCAATAACTATACCATGTTGAAGAGGGCCTTCAAATTAGTAGGAATACTAGAAGAAATAATTTTTGGGACAAGATTTCAAGGGGTCAAATTCCCCTAGTCATGGCCGAATGGCCCCTTGTTGTTGCTCTTCTTTATTTTGTTTTTCTCCTTCTCTAATTTCTTGAATTAAAAGATGACTCCTCATATATATACATGCCTTCCACCTTTTTTCTATATTTATGTTTTAGTCCCTCAATTAAGAAAATTTTAGCACATAGCCCCTTTCTTTATTTCTGGAATTTTCTTGAAATTCCACCAAAGATGACTTATGTTGTCATCTTATTTTTCATTCTTTTTCTTTCCTTTTTTTTTGTCACATGGCCAATATGGCCTCTTTGGAATTTTCATGAACCTTGTGTAAAATTCCCATTTTGCCCCTAACCTTCCACATTATTTCCATTGGCCATTTTGCAAATTTCTCTTTTTACCCTTGGGCTTTTTCAATATTTCCATACCACCAATGTTCATAAATAATATTCCTAACAACTCGTACATTAAAATAATTCTTGAAAATGATCTTGTCCTTAGCTTGCCACGACTTTCTCGAATTATCCGAATGCATGAAATACGGGATATAACAAGAATAGTATGAGGCATAAAAGGTATTAGTTGCGCCTGAGACATAGATCCTTCAAACGAAGATGGCAGGTTTAAGGGAAAGATGACGCTATAAGTGAACTCTGAGTATCAAAGAACAGGATAAGTGACATTACATGGATGGTATGGATAGCTAGATATACTACTATTTTGAGTATGCCTATGGGACAAAAGTTATTACTTGGAGCAGACGTAGACATTGACTTATAACTAACGGTTGAGCTAAGAAAAACACATCCTTGTTTGGATTGCGAAGTCGGTTGTATTACTTGATTAAAAAAAAAAAAAAAAAAAAAAACTGCGAAATGAGTATGTTAAGATTTCACACATGAATTACCGCGGCTATAAAGTATGGGAAATGACATGAATATGAGGCGGTATAACGAGGGAATTGAGGAAAAGGATATAGGAATTCAAGATTTCAAAGTGAGGAAACGGATTATATAATGGTAGAAGTAAGACCCTTAAAGGGGGGAAGCGAGTGAGGAAAATACCAGTATACAGATTGAAACGATGAATCTTAAGATGTGATAGATATAGACTACTAAAAACGAAAAGTAAGAGTTATGCGGAAAGGAGTCTAATAGCTAGTGAATAAATGAACAAGAATTGAGCGGCTATCTGAGACTGTACTGTAAATCATTCGTGAAGACCTTGAACAACATGACATTGAAAGCAAATAACTCAAGGGATATTGTAAAAGATAGCGATGCTATACTAGAATAGAGGCAAAGGCACTAATGGTAGAGTCGTTGTTAATGATATTGTTATTTATAAGTGACAATTAAGAAGGGACCTAAAGTTTTCTATAGTAGGAATTAAGATGTGATAATCAAGGGACAAATAAAAAGAAAGAAAAAGAGTATGATGAGATAAGTTACTACAGATAGGCAAAAGAGTTTTGGTATGTATGACACCGAGCCTTGTCATGGCCGGGTATGCGAAACCACCGAACCTTCAAGGTTGGGTATGCCATGGATATGAATATGTACATGAATATGTATACGAATACGGATACGAATACGGATATGAATATGGATATGGATATCGATATATGTATATGTATAGATATGTATGTACACGAATGACACAAGAACGGTTATGCAACTTGCAAGTATTTACATGTCATAAATAAAACCAATTGGGTACTTAAAAAGAGGAGTAAGAGGTAAGCAAGAATAGTGTTGTCATGATACTCCAGGTCATATTAGAAAAGTGACTCACTTATATCTCTTGAGAGGATATTTCTGAGGAATCGGGGAAGTATTGCACCCGAGAGTCATTACTAAGAAAAGAACTCATTTTCAACTATTCAAAGGTAATGTTATAGATAGTGCGTGCTAGAGGACTAGAATGATGGCTCCCAAAAGAGGTTCAAGATGAAACGCTGTTGCCCCAGGTATGCAATGCAATACTTTACTTTTAATGCTTTTAGTTGTGAATGGCCATACTGTGGGTTGTGATGTTGTAGCCCTGAGTGGCAGTGTATTTTGGACTGTTGTGACAAGATGGTAGTGTTATATTAGAGGGGAAACTCTGGCGAAATTTTCGTAGAATCCCCGATAGCTTAACATTCGAGGACGAATGTTTTTAAAGGGGGAAGAATGTTACACCTCGAAAAAAATTTTGTTCATGCACAGTGAATAGACTAACGAAGGGCACGAAGTATACGATGTTTTGATAAGTAAGAAATAGCATTTGATGATCCTAATTGAGATTTTGAAGGCATTCGAGGTGATAGAAGAAAGTTTGCCAAGAAAGGCAAGGCATACGTTATGTATCGGAAAGGATTTATGAGTAACGAATTAATAATGACTTAATGATGTTTTGGAGAAGATATATAACTTCCCTTAGATTGTTAATGAGGTGTTAAACAAGTGTTAAGAAGGTTCCATAAGGATTGGGGATCAAACGAGTCGACGAGAACGAGATTCGAAAAAACTGTGGATTGTACGGTCCACTATACGGACCGTATAAAAGATATTGGCCGTATGTATGGCCGTATAACCTGTCCAGAGAAGAGCCTCCACTGAAACCATTATACGGTCACACATACGGTCCGTATAAATTGTACAGACCGTATGTGTGTCCGTATAAATGTGTCGGGACAGCATTTTGAGTTTAAATAAGGGACCCAAGTTCATTATTTTCATTTCCCATCTTCTCATTTTCCTCTCCTCACCTCAAGAACTCTCTAGAACACTCTCTATACTTCCCATACAAGAATACAAGAGAAATTGATGATCAACTTCATCAAACCAACAAAAATCAAGTGTATGAAACACATTGAAGTTCATCCAAGCCAAGGAATTCCAATGGAAGTGAACTAGGGTTTTGGTGCAAGAGAAGTATTTTCACTCAAGGCTTATTCCTACACTATCTAAGGTAAGTTTTATGATCTTTCCATGTTGTTTAGGGCAATGAGAGGTTGAAAGTCTTAGATGATGGAAGGAGATAGAAAATGGGTCACAAAGATGAGGATAATGAGATTGTGAATAGTAGTTTGGAATGAGTCATGAATATTGATATGTTATGAATGACATTTAGAACATGGGATAAGCATTATATGTGAGAAAACGTAATAGTGAACTATGACCATGATTATGGAGGAATTGAAGTGAAATTGTGAAATGTGGATAATGTAGATGAGTGATGATTGTTGCCAATAATATTGTGAACGTTGCTATGGAAGTTTGGGAGTCAATATGTGATATGAGGAAATTGGTATAAACAAAGGAAATGCAGCCCAATTTTCCCTAGCTTTAGTAAGCACGTTCATATAATCGATTAGCTAATGTTAATACGAACTCTCTTGAAGGTAGAAACGCGAGCATTGAAGGAGAACGATCAAGCGATAGAATAGCTAAACGAAAAGGTATGTAGGGCTAGTCCTTTCTTTCTAAGGCATGACTCTATGGTATGAATTTTCCTATCTTTCTATGACTTCTCTACATATATGTATATACCGGAAATGATGAGTCTACGTTATAATGAGTTCTCATGAGATAAAGTTAAGAGATATGTTATGAATATGATGATGAGCCCAAGTCTAGAGACCCTAAAGCTCATGATATGATATTATTATGAAGCTAAATGACCTTCATATAATTCTTCGATATTATTCATTGTTGCTAGACCCACCTTATGATGCTAGTCCTTTATTTCTAATGCATGCCTCCTATGGCAAGAATCTTCCCATTTTCCCATGATCTTCCTACATAACAAAAATTATGAGTCTATAACTATAAGGAGCTACTTATGTATAAGATAAAGAAAAGAGATAAGACACGAGTATGATAATGGATGATGATGATGAGTTTAAGTCTAAAGAATCATAAAGTGAGATATGATGACCATGAAGTTAATGATTCTAAGTATGGTTCCATTGATGATTTTTCTTGTGTACACTCACCTTAAAAAGTTAGTCCCTTCAAGGTGAGATATGATGATTATGATTACTCCATAATGTAATCGGGGGTCCACGACCTTATGTCACCCCGACATCGCCCTAGTTGCCTTCAATGTTCTAATGTATGCTTTAACGATAGATGTATGATAATGCTAAGGATGATGTTGATTTCGTTTATGCATTTTTATGTATATGTATGTATGTAGGGATAGCATAGAGTCCCGAAAGGGCCGAGTACGGATAGCATCGAGTCCCGGAAGGGCCGAGTACGGATATCATCGAGTCCCGAGAGGGCCGAGTATGGATATCATCGAGTCCCGAGAGGGCCGAGTACGGATATCATCGAGTCCCGAGAGGGCCGAGTACGGATATCATCGAGTCCCGAAAGGGCCGAGTACGGATAGCATCGAGTCTCGGAAGGGCCGAGTACGGATACTATAGAGTCCTGGGAGGGCCGAGTACGGGTGATACCGAGCCTATATGGCCGGGTACGTGGATGTACTACATTGTAAGTTATTGTATATGTAAGCAGGTGGATGTAACGAGTGTATCTCTAGGAGAATAAAGGGGTAAGTATGTATGATGAATGTTTAAAAAGTATTATGAGAAATGAACGGTTCTTTTACGTTATGCTATTCCTCATGCACTTATTATGTTATTATCCACGCCTTACATACTCAGTACAATGTTCGTACTGACGTCCGTTTTCTTTGGACGCTGTGTTCATGCCCACAGATAAATAGGGAGGAGATCCAGACTCGTAGGAGCTGTTAGCAGGCCTTGAGAGCACTCCATTATTCCGGAGGTGCCATTGCTTATTGTTTTGTGTATATGTATTTTGGGCACGACGGGTCCTATCCCGTCTATATGTCTAGTACTCTAGTAGAGGCTCGTAGATGCGTATGTGTGGGTAGTATGGTCTCACGATGTCCTTATTGTATGTACATTATTTTGATAGCCGAAGGGCTTATGTATATAAAGGTAATTATGTTTCAAATGAAAATGGTTTTTCCTATAACTTGAGTAAAAGATTAATGAATGAACGCTTGATGTGTATGACGGGTAATGATATGAGCGGTGCTCGGTGGTTAACCCCGGGTACTCGTCATGGCCCGTAGTCGGGTCGTGACAGACCAGGTGCAGGGTGCTAAGTATTTTTCGAAGATAGACTTGCTGTCAGGTTATCATTAGGTGCGGGTAAAGGAGACAGATATTCCGAATACGGTATTCAGGACCCGATACGGGCATTATGAATTTAGAGTGATGTCTTTTGGGCTGACCAATGCTCCGGCAGTATTTATGGATTTGATGAACCGGGTATTCAAACCATTCCTAGGTACGTTCGTTATTGTATTTATTGATGATATTCTGGTTTATTCACGTTCAGAAGAGGAGCATGTAGACTATTTGAGGACGGTACTTAGGGTACTCCAGCACTAGAAGTTGTATGCTAAATTTGCTAAGTGCTAATTCTGGTTGACTTCAGTAGCATTCTTGGGACATATTATTGGAGCTGACGATATTCAGGTAGATACGCAGAAGATTGAGGCGGTAGAGACTTGGCCCAGACCTACGACACCTACTGAGGTACACAGTTTTCTGAGGCTAGCAAGATATTACAGGAGATTAGTAGAAAAGTTTTCCTCAGTTTCAGCGCCTTTAACAAGGCTTACTCAGAAGGCAGCTAAGTTCCAGTGGACTGATACTTGTGAGCAAAGCTTTCAGTTGTTGAAAGACAAGTTAACTACGGCTCCAGTTCTAACTCTTCCTAAGGGACCAAATGGTTATGTTATTTATCATGATGCTTCAGCTGTTGGAGTAGGTTGTGTGTTGATGCAGCATGGCAGGGTTATAGCTTATGCCTCCCGACAGCTCAGAAAGCACGAGAAGAATTATCCTACTCATGATATGGAGTTAGTAGCACTGATTCATGCCTTGAAGATATAGAGGCAGTATTTATATGGTGTTCATGTTGATATTTATACGGATCATAAGGGTCTCCAATATATCTTCAAGCAGAAAGAGTTGAATTTACGACAGAGACGGTGGCTAGAGTTACTAAAGGATTATGATGATGATATTCTATTCCATCAAGGGAATGCAAATGTTATAGCAGATTCTCTCAGCCGTAAATCTATAGGTAGCTTGACAGACGTGCGGCCAGAAAGGAAGGAGATGGTTCGTGAGATTTACCAGCTAGCTAGCCTTGCAGTCCGTTTGGCTAATTTTGGAGATAGTGGAGTTTCTGTTCTAGAAGTTGCTGAGTCCTCTATCATAAAAGAGGTAAAGAGACACCAGTACGAGGACCTTATTCTGGCACAGTATAGAGATACAACTCTTCAAAAGGAGAAGACCACTTCGAGGTTACACACGATGGAGTGCTACGGTATGGAGGCGGTGTGTGTGCCGATGTTGCGGGGCTACGATGGCGAGGTTATGGGAGAGGCACACTACGCCGTTATTCTATTCATCCGGGGTCAACAAAGATGTATCATGACCTCGGATGCTTATATTGGTGGGATGGCATGAAAAGGGACATAGCGAGTTTGTTGCTCGGTGCCGAATGTCCAACGAGTGTTAAGGTCAAGCATCGAGCTTCGGTGGATTATTGCAGGAGATAGAGATCCTAACTTGGAAATGGGAAGTGATTAATACAGACTTCATTACAGCTTTGTCACACCCCAATCCCATCAGGGCATGATGGGCACTCAACTCTTACTTAGAGCTGAGCGAACCCTCTAGCATTCACATAATGACATTGGACATATAAAAAGTTTCGAAAATATAATAAAGTACTTTCTGTCAAACCATAAAAATTTGCGAACGATACTCGATTAATCCAAAAATCGAGTAAGTCAAGGCGACATATGTCGGCCTACATGGTCGCTTTACTCAACACATGATGTCTCAACATACTAACCACGGGACAACGTACGCAAAGTCTCTAAGAGTAAACACACAGATCATATGAGTTGGGACGGGCCGACGTACCCATACACACATATGATAACCATAATGACTCGATCGCTTTTGTGGGAGAAAATGGAGTTTGCCAATCCCAGCTGATAGTCAACCATCCTAGCTAAATACTTTTACCTGCAAAATAATCTGAGACTGTGTGGCATGAACACAGCGCCCCCAGCCAAAGGGATGTCGGACGAACAATGTACCGAGTATGTAAGGTAGCAGTAATCATAAAGAATGAGATATAAGCCATAAGGAAAGTATGAGAAACCACTTGTAATATGAATTGCCCCAAAGGCAGAGAATAACCATGTAAGTAGCCCCAAAGACAATGACTAGAAATGTAAATATATACTATACTCGGTCCTTTAGTAAGAGATTCGGTGCAATATAAACATATGCCATACCCGGCCCTCTAGTGAGGGACTCGGTGAAGAAATCATATATGTACCGTACCCGGCCCTCTAGTGAGGGACTTGGTGAACAATCCAATGAAACTGTGCACGTATACGTACCCGGCCCGGGACTCGGTGAAATGATGTAATAACGTTATGCACGATTAGAATATCAGGAGCAATTATATACAAACGAAATCATCATCTGTGACTCAATAGAATAATTGGAATAAACTAAAACTTGAGAATCAAAGACAACTGTCATGTCAAGTACCGCTGAGAACCAGAATTCATTGGAGTCATGTATGTTCATCGTTCGCTCGTTTATGTAATTCATGCCAAAAAGAAAGAAGGGATATATATATTAGCCCTGTGAGGCATTGTTGGTATTTGCTGCGTGCAAATTTTGGATAGTAAGAAATATAGAGGAAACTCTGCCAAAATTTTCCTAGAATTTAAAGGAGATAAGATATAAGCATGTAATATGTCCTAACGGAAAAAGATGTTGTGTAAAAAGTAATGGCAGGACGGGATTAAGTTAGGAGTATCGTTGACAACTATAAGAGATGAGTTAAATGTTGTTGAATTGATAGTAACAGTGATTATAAGATCAACATTGATATGGTAAAGAGAAATACTAGAGTAAATTCGGGAGACTAGTAGTACTAAAACATGACATAGAAGAGAAAGGGTAACTCCAATAGAGTGTGATACTGAAGTAGTGATTGTATGGATATAAGACAAATCTATTAGCAAGATGAGTATGTTAAGACTTCACACAAGAATTACTGTAGCTATAAATTATGGGAAATGACATGAATATGATTCAGTATAATAACGGAATTGAGGAAAGAGATACATGAATTCAAGATTGGAAGTGAGAAAATGGATTTTAGAATGTATAAGTAAGACCCTTAAGGGGGGAAGCGAGTAAGGGAAATACAAGTGTAGAGATTGAGACGATGAATCCTAAGATGTGACAGATATAGACGCTAAAATAAAAAGTGATAGTTATGCAGAAATGGGTTTAATAGCTAGTAAATAAATGAACAAGTATCGAGCTGGTATCTGAGACTGCACTGAAAATCATTTGTGAAGACCTTGAACAACATGATATTAGGAGCAAATAACTCAAGGAATATTGTAAAGGATAGCGATGCTATACTGGAATAGGAGCAAAGGAATTGACAGTAGAGTCGTTTGTTAATGATATTACGATTTAGAAGTGACAAATAAGGAGGGACATAAAGTTTTCTATAGTTGAATATAAGATGTGATAATCAAGGGACAATAAAGGAAAGAAAAAAGTATGACGAGATAAGTTACAACAGATAGACAAAAGAGTTTTGGTATGTATGAGATACGTAAAATAGAACGAACCAAAGGAAGGGAAGTTTACCAATAAGATTAGATGTTCATACACGAATCACACAAGAACGGTTATGTAACCTGCAAGTATTTACATGTCAAGAATGAAACCAATTGGGTACTTAAAAAGAGGAGTAAGAGGTAAGCAAGGATAATGTGTTTGTGATACTCCGGGTCTATTGGGGGAAAATATATCGTAAATTGAGTCGAAATGTTAAGTTGGAATTATCATTAAGGACAAATAGGACAATTACTCTGAATATGATATAAGTATATGTTATATGTTTTCTACGATATCCCTGGGGTGGGCTAGATTACTTACGAATTCGATAGGATCATCGAAAAAAAGGGGGTTTTACCAGAAGAATATTACGCCTTGGAACTTTCATTTTTGTATCATTGTGGTTATAGCGAATTTCCAACAGTTTACCAGAGGGTTATGAGATTCTAAAAAATTATGAAGCCTTTAATGAGTCGACGAGGGGCACCTACGACAGGACATCTCGGATTGAATGTATCTAGACTCTACAGATGTGAATCAATACCATTATCATGGTCATATGGAAGAAAGGAAGTGGGAGAGATTTGCAAACCATGTGAGACTTAATACCATTATTAAGCAAGAAAAAAAGGATCGACGAGTCCAAGTATCAAGGAGGGTCATATCAGGAAAGTGACTCACTTATATCTCTTGAAAGGATACTCCTGAGGGATCAAGGGAGTATTGCAACCGAGAGTCATTACTAAGAAGGAAACTCGTTTTCAACTATTCAAATGGAATGTTATAGATAGTGCATATCAGAGGATTAAAATGATGACTCCAAGAAAGAGGTACGCTGCGGACTATGCGACCTAAATAAAGGATGGAAGTAGACCTACAAGAATTAGAAAAGAGAGAAAGAGGAACCAATATGTGATGGTAAACCTACCCAAGGGAAAGACAACTTCTATCCTACAGTGTTACTGGAAAGATGACTCCAAAACGAGAAAAATTCGACTTAAGCTTCAAGCGTAGATGGATATAGTAAGTTGCAGTCAATTACGGAAGTAGCTAAATTATGACCAATTTCTTTGGAAATTCAATATTAACGGAAGTCCGGTGGAGAATGGTAATAAGTTAAGCAAAAAGAGGCACAACATGCTAGACGAGTCCTAGTTAGAATTGATTCGTTATAAGATCATCATAACCAATATACTTATACAGAACTAGTTTAACATTCGAGGACGAATGTTCTAAAGGGGGGAAGGATGTTACATCCCGTGTTTTCATGCGTTGGAAAGCGTGCGAACTAAATGACACTCGTAACAAAAACGAGGTTATCCTCCAAGCTCATAGGTGGTTAGAGTGAGTAAATATGTATCATAAGGATTAGAAGTTAAACAAATCGAAGAAAATAAGTTTTGTCAAGGTTCGAAATTTATTTGAATGAAATACGATCCAAGCTATAACATCTCGTATTTTTGGACTAGGAAATTGAACCATACAACACGAGCGAATTTACCCGAGCCCGAAGAATTTGGTCATATTCGGGCATAACAATCAAGAACTCGGTGTATACAAGGGATGAAGTCCCGAAATGATTTAAGATGGAAAAGGGTGACGGCGATAATTGTAAATAATATTTTATGTGTGGTAAATGAGGTCATGGACTAGTGTTATATCACATGATCATGACAATTACTATATGAAGTGTATTAAAAATGATTAATATTTAAGTGAATTGTGATCAAGAAATTAGTTATGCGTGTAATTGATTAAATTGAAAATGGTAGTGGAAATAGATTAATTGGAATTTGTTTGGATAAGTACTAGGGGACATAGTTCATGTAGACAACTTCTGAGTGGGCTGTAGCTTCATTTGTGGCATGCACATAGTGCTATTGTGGCAGCCTAGGGATGATTACTACAAAAGTTTGTGTGAACAAGTGGCACGTGCAAAGGGCAAAAGATCATTTAAGTTTTAATCTCATTTGCTTTTGGTATTTCGCATAAGATAAAGAAGGGTACAACATAGTTTCCATTTGGTGTGTAGCAACGTTTCATATTGTAAAAAAAAATGTTGTGATTTATTTATTTCATGGATGAAAAGTGTAATCCTTCTCAAAGAACAACGTACGGGTTTTGCGTACCGCTTCGATCTCGTTGTTTCATTTTGTCGTGTTGTTGGATCCGGACTTTCTTCAAAGTGAAGTAAGGTGGAAGAAGAGTAGTTCTTGGCATATAAGGTAAGATATCCTCTCTCCTAGATGTATTTGATTTATCCAAGTCATATCTACATTGCTAGATGAAAGAAATACGAAAATTTTATCAGAAATCGGATAAATTGGTGCTGTAGTTCGGTGGACTATTTCGGGAGGTTGTTCTTATGAAATTACATGACTTGAAATTAATTGAATAACCTGGAGGTATTTTTTGTTGTTAATATTGTTGAGAAATTTCGGAATGAAGATGGGGTTTAAAACTATTGTTTAATTGACAATCCGAGCTTGCCGTTCGTCGCATTATTGTTGAATTATTGAAACTATTTTTATATTTCTGGGGGACTGGATCGATGGGATTAATTGTTGATGTTGTTAATATGGTTTTTGGTATTGTTATTAATGATTTGGCCGAGTTGAATTCTCGGAGTTTGTTGAATTTATAAAGGAAATGTTGTCCGAATTTCTATAAATGACGTGCAAGCTTAGGGTTGGATTCCTAAGTACCTATAGCTAATGTTTGGTATCTACTGACGTTGTTATAGATCTTGGGAAGCCCGAGACTTAAGTTTGGATTAGCTTAAGAAGCGGACAAGGTATGTTAAGGCTATCCCTTTCTTTCATTTTGGCATGATCCTTATCATATGAACGAACACAGTGAGCAAGCGAGTTCCAAAAACTCTATTCTTAGATAGTGTAGAGATATTTGTATCCTTGGCCTCCTATGTTTTATGTCCATAACTCCAAGAGACTTATCATACTACCTTCTTATGTCATCAAAGGAGCTCAGAGTATCCTTTTCCGAGTCTTACATGCACTTATATATATTATATTATATATGGATTGGGCCGTACGTTCCCTCGCACTATTATATTATATATGGATCGGGTCGTACGTTCCCTCGGCACTATTATATTATATATGGATCGGGCCGTACGTTCCTACAATATTATATTATATATATGGATTGGGCCGTACGTTCCTACGGGACTATTATATTATATATCGGATCGGGCCGTACGTTCCAAAGACTATCGCTTATATTATAACCTATGCCTATCATATGCCACAAAGTCGTTTCGATATAGAGTTACGTAGATATTCTCAGATGTTAGCCACAGATGCATTCAAATTTTGAGACTGGTTTTCATGATTCATATGTACTTGATGTTCTTATGCCTTACATACTCGGTACATTGTTCGTACGTACGTCCCTTTGCTCGGGGGAGCCGTGTTCATCTTTGCGCGTACCCGCATTACTTTGCAGGAAAGATTATAAAGGAGACTGACTATAGGGTATTCCCAGGCTATCAGTTGGATTGGTAAACTCCATTTCATTTGGAGTATGGCCGAGTCAGAGTATTTCTTTATGATTTGAGTTAGATGCATTATGGGTATGTTGGGGCCCTGTCCCAAAATTATGTTTTGATATCATGTTCTACATTAGAGACTTTTGCAGGCAGAGTCATGTACACAGTATGTCAGTCTTGTAAGCGGCTATGTACGCCGACATATCATTTTGCATTACTTTACGGATTCATATTATTACAGATTTTACTTGATTTAAGAAATACGAAAAGAATGTTTTGAAAAGCTTTCATTATGCGTATCATTTAATGATTAAGAGTCCAGTAAGATTATGAGTACAACAAGAACCAGCGGGTTCGCTCAGCTCTAAGTAAGGGTCGGGTGCCCATCATGCCCTATCAAAATTGGGGTGTGACAGATTCAACCTAAGGAAACTCTAAGAATTAAACAAAAATAAAAGAAAACAAAGATAGATGAAGAATTGGGGATTAAGGAGAATAGAGGATAGATACTTGACCCAATTAGTAATGAATCCTATAGGCAAATCTAAGTATATGAAACAACTTAGACCCTCCTATTGTGAATTCAACCAAAAGAACCAAAGCAATTTGAATCAATTAGAAGACTTAATTGGAAACCACAAAAGAATAATCTAGATGAATTCAATGGATAAGCAAATTCACTTTGCAACAATGAAATCACACTTAGTGTAGGTAACCAATGTTATATCCCGTATTTTGTACGTCGGGATATTCCGAGCCAACTGTGAAAAGTTAAGAATAAGACTATTTTTCGATTTTGTTTTAGGGAATAAGTCGCTTATGATTTCATTGTATGGAATATTAAGGAAGTTGGAGTTAAAAAAATGAATTATGGAAAGTTGAACATTTCATGAATATTTGGGGCCAAAAGTGAAGTTTTGGAAACTTAAAAATTCATGAAAAGAAAAAAAAAAGAGGGGGCCATGTGGCCATGCACATGACTTGTGGGCCATGGTACACTTGTTTGATTTATATAAGTATAAGAGGGATGACTAATTCATTATATTCATCACAATTATCCCTTGGAAAATTCATGAAGCTTGGAGAAAGAAAATGAGGGGCAACATTCGGCCACCATGGCCGAACATGGCACCATGGAGTTGATCAAGGAAAATTATTTTTTCTTCTAGCTTTCATACCAATTAAAAGGTCCTCTACACCATGGAGTAATTGTTGGGACATGCAAAACATTCTTTCTTGCAAAATACAAGCTAGCCGAGAGATGAAGTAGAGTGAAGAGGTAAGGTTCAATCTTTAATTTCATATGTTATGCATGGTTTGTGGATGTTGTAGAGTGTGGAAATGAATGGAATTCATGAAATTGTGGTGTTGTTGCATAGCCGTGCATGTGTGGTGTGTGTTAGCCGTGTGTAGTATGATGTAGGAATGAAGGACTACTTTTATTTAGTGTAATTTGGTTGTTGTGTTGTGGACTCTATGTTGGAAAATGAAGGCTCAATGGTTCAAGATTGAGGTTGTAGTTGTGTGGGCCGTTTGGAAGCTATTGCAATTTTAATATGCTTTCTTGAATCTATGAAGATAATGTTGTCAATGTGTGAATTGTTGGTATAGTTGATGAATTTGAAGAAAGAAATGTGTTGTTGATTGTTTCTTGAACTTAGGGAAATTGGTAGTATATTTTTGGGTTGTTTCGAATATTATGCGGATTGTTTGGAATGTTCTTAAATCTTGTATGAATGGTTGCGGATTGGTAATTGAATATGCGAGCATTGGTATTGAAATGATCGCATGTAGTTTATTTGAATATAAACGAAATGCTGTCGAATTGTGTAGAAAGGAATTATTAATGTTAGAATGCGTTTGGAATTGCCTATTGATATTGTCGATGTGGTTGTTGGTATTGTTGTTGGATATTTGGCCGAGTTGAATTCTCGGCGATGAATATATAGGGGAGATGCTTTGTAATTTCGTAGGAAAAGTAATGGATTGAATTGGATTCTTCGATGTTTATGACTAATATTCGATATCTATTGACGTTGTGTAGACATTGGAGAGTCGGGACTTGAGTTGGATTAGCTTAGGAGGCGATCGAGGTATGTAAGCTTAACCTTCTTCTTCTTTTGGCATGTCTTAGTGAAAAAATAAGTTATGACATGTACCCCGAGGTAATTCTATCTTGTCCGAGCATGTTTATGATCCATATTTGTTTCTTGATATTCATATTCTTAATGTAGCCAAATTATGGTCTTTATGTTTTTCGCATGAATGGATTTCAAAGATTGCATAAAAGTTTGTTTTCAAAAAGAGTTTGTTTCCTAAACGATTCCGAAACTACGAACGTCCGTAACTTTCGCAGAAAGGCTCGGATCGCTTCGATTTGTTCGTGGAATGTTCTAAAGTGAATAAAGTTTGTAACTTTCCGAGGCGAACTCGGATTGGTTTGACGTATGACTATGATCCCTATGGTTTGAATATTACTATGACCCTTATGGATTTGTAAATACGTATGATGTATATTATGTTTCCGAAAGGTATTTGATATAACTATTGTCCGATTTTCAAATGACATTCCGCTTAAACTACTTCATCGAGTCTCTCGAGTATGATTTTATATATATATATATATGTATATATATATATATATATATATATATATTATATATATATATATGATGATGTGATGATATGGAGATGGTGGCCGGATGGCATACCGAGTCCCTTGCTAGCGGGGCGGACACGCTATTCACCGAGTCCCTCACTAGAGGGCCGGCACGTATGTATATGTATATGTATATGCATGCATGATGATGATATGATTTTACTTACCGCGTCCCTCACTAGAGGGACGGGCACGTTATATGTATATGAATATGATGATTTTACCTACCGAGTCCCTCACTGGTAGAGGGCCGGACACGCTATATGTTTACATGATAATTATATGATTTGATATGCATGACAAACGTTTTCAAAGGCAAGTTTTATGATTTTTCTGTACTCATTACTTCAGTATGATCCCGCTTATTGTATTTCACGGTTTACATACTCAGTACATATTCCGTACTGACCCCCTTTCTTCGGGGGCTGCGTTTCATGCCGCGCAGGTACACCCAGACGAGTTGAAGATATTAGCAGATGATGTTCCAGCGGGACTGGCGAGCTCCATTTTCTCCGGAGTGCTGCCGAGTCTGAGCATTATGATATGGATCCATGTTCCATGTTAGAGACTTTGCAGACAGTGTCGCGTATGTAGTATGTAAGTTTTGTAAGCGGCTCCGTAACCTGATGTATTGTGATGTATTATTTTACGGGTTTTATATGATTACAGGTTTTATTTGATTTGAAAAAGATGAAAAGCAAGTTTATTTTCTGAAAATCTTCCATTATGTATTTATGCTACGCTATGAGGGCCCAATATGATTATGAGTGTCACGAGAGTCAGTGGGTTCGCTCGGCCCTAGGTAAGGGTCGGTGCCCATCACACCCTATCGGATTAAGGGTGTGACAAATTGGCATCGGAGCGGTTCGTCCTAGGGTTGTCCGAAAGTCATGTCCGGTAGAGTATGGTGTGAAGCGCGCCATATTTATAAACAGGAGGCTACGGGGCATCTAGGATGGTTACTCTTCTTTGACATCTTAGATCGTGCTGTAGAGCCAAGTCATAGGAAATGAGATTTCTTCCGCTAACTTTTGATTGCGAGCAGAGAAAGGTATCGACGAAGAAAGTGATTAACGATGTTGGAAGTTACGAAGTACGCAGGTAAGCAAAGGTATGCAAGGCATATGTCAGGTAAGATATTAAAGTACGATTGAAATACAAGTTGAGATCAAAAAGGGAAGGTAAACAAGAAAGTGTGACAGGTGCCGATTGAGTTGGGCATACAAGGTATGTTTATTATTTTTGTACTGTCGATGATGTTGGGAGCCCTGTGAGGCCGTGATATGATGCGATATGTATATATATATGTATATATATATATAGGCATTATTGGTATTTCTTGTGTACAGGTTTTGAGATAGTAACAGTTACAGAGGAAACTCTGCCGAAAATTTTCCAGGAATAAAGAAAGAATGAGATTTAGGTTGTGATATGTCTGGAAACGGGGTCGAACCGATAGTAATGAAAAAAAAAATTGACTAAGATACGAGCGCAGCCGACCTCGGGAAAGAAGTTAATTGAGGAATTGGGGATAACAACAATTGGAAGTTCGATATCGACACGGTGAAAGGAATTTGAAAAAGACTTGTAGCCCTAAAAGGCGATCCAAAAAAAAGGGGGGGGGGGGCTGGTAAGTCGTGATGGAGTGTTGTTTAAAGTACCGACTGAATCGATAAACAGGAAAAAAATATATGTGATGAGCTTATAGTAAAAGAGGCAATGGTATGATTAAGGTGAGAGTACGGTGGAGAAGAATTGCGATGAATATGAATGTATCAATAAGACAACAGTGAAACGTTAAGGGTAAGGTTGATCGTAAAGGATTAAGAAGCGTTACAATATAGGATTGGCTACGAGCAAGATATAGTGAAGATCGTTATGGAAATAAGTAAAGCCTAGTGAGACGGTGGCTAAAGCTACGATATGATCTATGTCGCTAGAATCTAACGACGAGCGTGAAACGGGAAAGTAAGCTATAGAACGAATAAGGAAGACTTATTGAGTCCTGTAGGAGAAGTCTGGAATGAGGATTATATAATAACAAAAATGATAGCGAGTATGAGAAAAGAAAGGGTAATCGGAAAAAGGGAATAAGAAGGGAGCGAGACAACAGTGTAGTAATAGGCCATGATATGTGTAGTCAAGGATACGAGTACTATAAGTGATGGGACTATGAAAGACACGGTTACAGGAAGTATGAGGAACGAGGTAAAATGAGGGCAGAAATCCAAGGACCGCCAACCGAGTACCTGTAAGTAACGGTGATCGAGGTGTATTCCTCGCCATTGAGATCTGGAGGTCTAGGACGGAAGAGTAGTCATGTCTAGAGGTGAAACGTGAATATTGAGGATTAAAGGGAGTTGCAATAGAAATTGCGAAGTCAGGAGACTAAGAAACCTTTCTAATTCGGAGGGAAACGTGTTATGAGGACGTTCCGAAATCCGTTAGGACTTCAACTCACTCTAAAATACGTGACAAAGGTGATGCGGTAGAGTGGACGCAGTTATACGGGCGTTAAAGTGTCGTATTCCGCCAGAGTTCTAAAGTTAAGCGTGCTGAAGCGAGAGAAATTCTAGGATGGGTGACCCCCTGGGATGTTTTCTGAAAGTTCTACAAATTCAGACGCAAGAAGTAAATGAGGAGTTAGAATGACTTAAGGACAACTTAAGAGTCTGAAGAGTGGGCCGGAACCTTAAGAGGTCGTGCAGAACGGGGCGAATTAAATCGATAAAGAGGAAAAAGATACATCGCAGCTCTGGAATTAGGGTGAGTTGGAATAGTGTTTGAAGATACCTTGTAAGCAAGATAGTAGGGACTATATGTGTACATAGGTACGCATAAGATATCTTGTACATGGCTAGATCAAGGGACATGTGTATTCCGGCAATCAACGTGGCGGTATATGAAAGACATTAATTGGACAAGGTAACGAAGTTCAAGTGAGAAGAAAAATATAAATGACACAAATGTTATAAGGCAAGTTGGTGTAGTTCTCACTACAAGTTAAGCTTGGAAAGTGCTAATACAACGACATTTGGGAAGGAAAGAAAGCGAGTAGGCAGAAGGCAAGGGAATTAAAAATGTCGGGATAAAAGTACCGCTTAATTGAGATTGGAAATACGGATTTAGGGCAAAGTAGAATTGGGCGATAGTATAAGTACACCCCTAAAGGGGGGAAGCGAGGGAGAGAAATACAGGTATAAGATGAAGACAATCGACGCTATCATGTCCTGGGTACGAATGCTTGGGCCGCAGGTAAAGCTCTTTGCGGAGACAAGCTAAGGAGATCGAAAAGCCAGCAGTAAAGGGATAGAAGTCAGGGTAATAAGCGAGATGGCGCTGGGAATAATTGTAAGTATCTGGAATAACGTGATATTAAGAAATGAAGACTTAAAGAGAGGATACGACAAAGGAAAGTGACGAGTAGTTTACGGAGACATTGTGAAAAGTGGTACGGCTATACGGGATCAAAGAGTAAAATGTAGGCAATAGAGTGGTTGTTAGCAGTAGAAAATTTCCTATGGTAGAAAGTAAGAAAAGCGGGGAAAGAAGTATGATAAGGTAGACTCCTAGCAAATGCGAGCACGGGAATAAGATGTGGAATAATACGAACCAGGAGAAGAAACGATCGTGACTAAGATTAAATATGCAGGTGGTGCAAGGGCGGTCATGTTACCTATGAACATTTATACACTGGAGGTGAAACCAAGTAAATGCTTAACGAGAAAAGTTTAAGGTCGGTAACAACAATACGGTAATAATACTTTAGGTGCATTAAGGAAAGATGCAAAGATGGTTAACCTAAGTTACCGAGAGGGAGTAATACCGAGGACAAACAAAACATGACTATGGTTAAGTTAAAGATCTACTCTGATGCCGAATTCTTTTAGACTTATACTAGCTGATGACAGCCGAAGCCGGGAGCGGCTAGGGAAGGTTATTATATGAGGGGACTTCATCACTACTTGACAACTGACTCCAAAGACGGAAATTAAGAGCAAAAGGTAAAGTGACAATTAAAGTCTTTCAAAGGAATCGAGAAAAAGTTGAACCCGAGATATATTAGGCTTTGCTACATAGTACATAAGGCAAGGAGGTTGCGTGCTAAAGACGTAGCTTCCGGTAAGGCACCGTGGCGGAATGATAACAGAAAGGAAATGATTTGCGAACTTGAGAAGGGGATGAAATGGAAATATGATTGGTAGATGAAATCGCATGCTATGGTGGTAAAGGAAAACCCCAAGATCCTTAAGACCCTATGCGGCTAGTTGAACATTCGAGGATGAATGTTCTAAACGGGGGAAGGATGTTATAGCCCGTATTTTGTACGTCGGGATATTCCGAGCCAAGTGTGAAAAGTTAAGAATAAGACTATTTTCCGATTTTGTTTTAGGGCATAAGTTGCTTATGATTTCATTGTATGGAATATTAAGGAAGTTGGAGTTACAAAAATGAATTATGGAAAGTTGAACATTTCATGAAAATTTGGGGCCAAAAGTGAAGTTTTGGAAACTTAAAAATTCATGAAAAGAAAAAAAGGGGGCCATGTGGCCATGCACATGACTTGTGGGCCATGGTACACTTTTTTGATTTATATAAGTATAAGGGGGATGACTAATTCATTATATTCATCACAATTATCCCTTGGAAAATTCATGAAGCTTGGAGAAAGAAAATGAGGGGCAACATTCGGCCACCATGGCCGAACATGGCACCATGGAGTTGATCAAGGAAAATTATTTTTTCTTCTAGCTTTCATACCAATTAAAAGGTCCTCTACACCATGGAGTAATTGTTGGACATGCAAAACATTCTTTCTTGCAAAATACAAGCTAGCCGAGAGATGAAGTAGAGTGAAGAGGTAAGGTTCAATCTTTATTTTCATATGTTATGCATGGTTTGTGGATGTTGTGGAGTGTGGAAATGAATGGAATTCATAAAATTGTGGTGTTGCTGCATAGTTGTGCATGTGTGGTGTGTGGCCGTGTGTGTGTAGTATGATGTAGGAATGAAGGACTACTTTTATTTAGTGTAATTTGGTTGTTGTGTTGTGGGCTCTATGTTGGAAAATGAAGGCTCAATGGTTCAAGATTGAGGTTGTAGTTGTGTGGGCCGTTTGGAAGCTATTGCGATTTTAATATGCTTTCTTGAATCTATGGAAGATAATGTTGTCAATGTGTGAATTGTTGGTATAGTTGATGAATTTGAAAGGAAGAAATGTGTTGTTGATTGTTTTCTTGAACTTAGGGGATTTCGGGTGAAGTAGTATATTTTTGGGTTGTTTCGAATATTATGCGGATTGTTTGGAATGTTCTTAAATCTTGTATGAATGGTTGCGGATTGGTAATTGAATATGCGAGCATTGGTATGTGTGTAGTTTATTTGAATATAAATGAAATGTCATTAATTGTGTAGAAAGGAATTATTAATGTTAGAATGCGAATTGCCTATTGATATTGTCGATGTGGTTGTTGGTATTGTTGTTGATATTTGGCCGAGTTGAATTTCGGGTGATGAATTTATAGGGAGATTTTCTGTAGGAAAAGTAATGGATTGGAATTGGATTCTTCGATGTTTATGACTAATATTCGATATCTATTGACGTTGTGTAGACATTGGAGAGTCGGGACTTGAGTTGGATTAGCTTAGGAGGCGATCGAGGTATGTAAGCTTAACCCTTCTTTCTTTGGCATGTCTTAGTGAAAAATAAGTTATGACACGTACCCCGAGGTAATTCTACTCTTGCGGTCCGAGCATGTTTATGATCCATATTTGTTTCTTGATATTCATATTCTTAATGTAGCCAAATTATGGTCTTTATGTTTTTCGCATGAATTGATTTCAAAGATTGCATAAAAGTTTGTTTTCAAAAAGAGTTTGTTTCCTAAACGATTCCGAAACTACGAACGTCCGTAACTTTCGCAGAAAGGCTCGGATCGCTTCGATTTGTTCGTGGAATGTTCTAAAGTGAATAAAGTTTGTAACTTTCCGAGGCGAACTCGGATTGGTTTGACGTATGACTATGATCCCTATGGTATGAATATGACTATGACCCTTATGGATTTGTAAATACGTGTTATATCCCGCATTTTGTACGATCGGATATTTCAAGGTAATGTTAAGGGAATGGTCATCCTCCAAAGTCATTCTAATGTACAAGTTGGTTATAGATATTATTTAAGAATATTATTAGTATGAAAATATTGAGAAAGGCTTAGGGAAAAAAAAAGGAAATTCACAAAAAGGGTTCATGGTAATATGGTGGAAGGCTGGGGTAAAATGAGAATTTCACAAAAGTCTTGAAAGTTTATGAAAAACTCATGTTGGCCGGTTGGCATAAATATGTGTCCACATTTTTATTAGTTAATGGGGGCAAATTGTAAATTATAAAGACATATGGGTCAAAGCTTGCATGAGAAGATAAAGGATCACCTTTGTTCATTTTTAAGAAGTTTCAAGAAAGTTGGAGAAGGGGACATGTGTTCACTTGGAATTTGGTGGGGCTAAATATATATATATGTATGAATATGGGAGTGATGACAAAATAAGAAATTAGTCATCTTGGTTTTAATTCAAGAAAATTCAAGAAATTTCAAGAGAAGGAGCATGTGCCCCTCACATGCTCATAAGAATTATATATATGAGAGAGGGCCTTTATGTTCATAAAAGTTTACTAAGGAAGTTGAAGGAAAAAAAAAAAAAAGAAGGAGAAAGAACTAAGGGGGTTTCGGCCAAGGAAAAAAAAATGGAGCCATGAAAGTTGATCAAGAAAAATTAATGTCTTCTAGCTTTCCTACTAATGTGAAGGCCCTAATTAACATGGAGTGGTTGTTGGAGTAATCCAATTATTCATTTGGGCAATTTCAACCCTTAGCCTAAAAAGAAGATGAGTGAAAGGAAGGTATGTGTTCAATCCTCTTCTATCTATGTTATAGATGATTTATGTATATTGATGTATATGGAAATGGATGAAATGCATAAGAACATGGATGATGTATGTGGTCGAGTATATATATATATATATATATATGTGTATAAGATGTTATATAATTTACTTAGCATGTGTGGATTGTTGTGTTATGGATAGTTGAGCATGTTGTAATGAGAAGGAATAGATGAACCTCATGAATTTATGTATGATGAAACTTGGCCGTGTAGGGGCTGCTGTTGGTGGAACATGATGAACTAATTTTATGTAGTAAGTTGTTTGTTGCTTGTTGTAGATTATGTGATGAAAATGAAGGTTTGATGATGCAAATTGAAGTTGTAATTGGTTGCGGGCTGAGTTAGAACATAATGTGGTTTCAAATGTAGTTTCTTGTGTTTGTGAAAAAAAATGTCGTTAACATGCGGATTGTTGGCATGGTTGATGAATTTGAAAGAAAGACGTGTATTGTTAATGTTCTTATGGCATTTGGAAGATTTTGGGTTGAATTGAATAGAATTGAATATTGAAGTGTTGCTAGAATAATTGTTAGTATTGTTGATAGTTTGACCGGGTTGAATTCCCGGATTGTTGTTGATTGAAATTGGCCGAGTTATATTCTCGGGGATGGTATATTTACGGGAGATCTTTTGCCAAAATTTCGAATATAAGTGAATCTATTTGAGAAGTCAAGAAGAGCGTTGATTTAAGATTAAATTCCTAAGTCTTATAACCAATGTTTGGTATCTGTGACCAAATTGTAGATTTTGGCGAAATTGGAACTTGAATTTGGAGCGGCGTACAAGGCGGAAAAGGTATGTAAGGTCTTACTCTTTCTTCCTTGGCATGTCTTAGGCATACTAGGTTGGATACGAGCCTCGACTACTCTATCCTCCGGAATCCGCACCTAAAGTTACCCCCTTTTCATTCAAAAGAGAATTGAATTAGATATTCATGAATAGTTGAAGAATTGCCTAGATATCTAGAACTTGCACAAATGAGACCCGATCACCTTATAACCCTCACAAGTGACGTCATGAAATGTAATGTACGTAAATTGTATACGCCACCTCATTTGACTCGAGGTGGACCCACTATTCCCTAATTTCCTCCTATGGCTCAATTTGGCTTATTTTCGTATTACAGTTAAAGGAAACTTTTGGACATCATTCCGACTACTAAATAATAATTGTTTTAACTAATCCCTCGATTCCAAGGCATGATTTTCTTTCTAAAAGTTCATAAACGTTTTCCAAAATATTCATTCTTCTCCAAATCCAAGTTTTATGATTTTTTGAAAGTTATTATGACTAAAACGACGACTATGATTTTACGATGACAAAGATGATGCTGAATATGAGAAAATGTCTATGACACGACATGACAAGAGATGATATGATATGATATGATATGATATGATACGATATGATACGTTCTACGTACTATTAATGTTGTCCTTCGTTGATAGTCTCATCTTAGAATAATTGTTCCTTCAAGGTGAGACAAAGCGACCATGATTACTCCATAATGCGATCGGAGGTTTTCGACCTTACGTCACTCCGATAGATATGTAACTTTCTTGGGCTCTCATGCATGCTATACCTGTATATGTACATGGGGTGGGGGGAAGGGATACATGGGGGAATGGGAAGGGAAACATGTTTCATTGCCACCTGGTCAGTTGGCTTATCATCCCGGACGCGGGATGCCCGGACGCGGGATTTATGGGCGAGCCGGAGTATTTCGGCGCAATGTGGGCGAGCCGACTGGTTCGGCGCCATGATACCATATGACCAGACAAGCATGCATGGCATCCGCCCCCAGGGGCACTCATATGCACAGGTTACTCTGTTATCCTATGATATGTTCTATGTTTCCATGCAGTTATTGTTCATATGTACAGGTTATTCCTTTACCTCACGATATGATACCCTGTTATTACTCATGCTTATATCTCTTACTATGTTACTATTCATACCTTACATACTCAGTACATAGCTCGTACTGACCCCTCTTCTTCGGGGGCTGCGTTTCATGCCGCGCAGGTACACCCAGATGATGCGAAGTTAGCATAGAAGATGGTTCAGCGAAGTTGGCGAACTCCGTTTGTCTGGAGTGTAGCCGAGTCAGCGTGCTATGCCATGATGTCTTGTCCGAAGTTAGAGACTTTGCGTATTAGTCGTGGGTATTGGGAGTCGATGCGTCAGGGGCTCCATCAGCCAATGTGTCCTTATATTATGTGTTACAGATTTCACATAGCCAGATTTTGTTTTTCAAAAAAAAAAAGAAGATTTAGTAGCCTTGCTATGTTTTCCACTTCTTATTGATGTAAAAGTTTAGAGAGGTTACGTATGTAATATGAGTCAGCGGGTTCGCTCGGCTCCGTACATGGGGTCGGGTGCCCATCACACCCTAGTAAAGTCGGGGTGTGACAATACGTATGATGTATATTATGTTTCCGAAAGGTATTTGATATAACTATTGTCCGATTTTCAAATGACATTCCGCTTAGACTACTTCATCGAGTCTCTGAGTATGATTTTATATGCATATGGTTTGTCACTACTCGCCGTGTTTCAATATGTCCTTCATTGCGTCCCGGCCGGGCATGTATTCGTGCAATTCCATTGCATTATTCACCGCGTCCCTCACTGTAGGGCGGGGCATGTTATATATATATATATATATATGATATGATGATGATGTGATGATATGGAGATGGTGGCCGGATGGCATACCGAGTCCCTTGCTAGCGGGCCGGGACACGCTATTCACCGAGTCCCTCACTAGAGGGCCGGGTACGGTATGTATATGTATATGTATATGCATGCATGATGATGATATGATTTTACTTACCGCGTCCCTCACTAGAGGGCCGGGACACGTTATATGTATATGAATATGATGATTTTACCTACCGAGTCCCTCACTAGAGGGCCGGGACACGCTATATGTTTACATGATAATTATATGATTTGATATGCATGACAAACGTTTTCAAAGGCAAGTTTTATGATTTTTCTGTACTCATTACTTCAGTATGATCCCGCTTATTGTATTTCACGGTTTACATACTCGGTACATATTAAAATCGTCGACCCCTTTCTTCGGGGGTGCGTTTCATGTCGCGCGGGTACACCCGCACGAGTTGAAGATATTAGAGATGATGTTCCGGCGGGATCGGCGAGCTCCATTTTCTCCGGAGTTTTATGATATGGATCCATGTTCCATGTTAGAGACTTTGGCTCTCGTATGTAGTATGTAAGTTTTGTAAGCGGCTCCGTAACCTGATGTATTGTAATGTATTATTTTACGGGTTTTATATGATTACAGGTTTTATTTGATTTGAAAAAGATGAAAAGCAAGTTTATTTTCTGAAAATCTTCCATTATGTATTTATGCTACGCTATGAGGGCCCAATATGATTATGAGTGTCACGAGAGTCAGTGGGTTCGCTCGGCCCTAGGTAAGGGTCGGGTGCCCATCACACCGTATCGGATTAAGGGTGTGACAAATTGGTATCAGAGCGGTTCGTCCTATGGGTTGTCTGCAAAGTCGTGTCCGGTAGAGTATGGTGTGAAGCGCGCCACATTTATAAACAGGAGGCTACGGGGCATCTAGGATGGTTACTCTTCTTTGACATCTTAGATCGTGCCGTAGAGCCAAGTCATAAGAAATGAGATTTCTTCCGCTAACTTTTGATTGCAGCAGGAGAAAGGTATCGACAGAAGAAAGTGATTAACGATGTTGGAAGTTACGAAGTACGCAGGTAAGCAAAGGTATGCAAGGCATATGTCAGGTAAGATATTAAAGTACGATTGAAATACAAGTTGAGATCAAAAAGGGAAGGTAAACAAGAAAGTGTGACAGGTGCCGATTGAGTTGGGCATACAAGGTATGTTTATTATTTTTGTCTTGTCGATGATGTTGGGAGCCTGTGAGGCTGTGATATGATGCGATATGTATATATATATATGTTGGCCCTGTGAGGCATTATTGGTATTTCCTGTGTACGAGTGTTTTGAGATAGTAACGATTCTGAGAGGAAACTGCGAAAATTTTCCAGAATAAAGAAAGAATGAGATTTAGGTTGTGATATGTCTGGAAACGGGGTCGTGCCGATAGTAATGAAAAAAAAAATTGACTAAGATACGAGCGCAGCCGACCTCGGGAAAGAAGTTAATTGCGAAATTGGGGATAACACCAATTGGAAGTTCGATATCGACACGGTGAAAGGAATTCGGAAAAGACTTGTAGCCCTAAAAGGCGATCCGAAAAAAAAAGGGGGGGGCTGGTAAGTCGTGATGGAGTGTTGTTTAAAGTACGATCGAATCGATAAACGAGAAAAAAAAATTATGTGATGAGCTTATAGTAAAAGAGGCAATGGTATGATTAAGGTGAGAGTACGGTGGAGAAGAATTGCGATGAATATGAATGTATCGATAAGACAGTTTGTGAAACGTTAAGGGTAAGGTTGATCAGAAAGGATTAAGAAGCGTTACAATATAGGATTGGCTACGAGCAAGATATAGTGAAGATCGTTATGGAAATAAGTAAAGCCTAGTAAGACGGTGGCTAAAGCTACGATATGATCTATGTCGCTAGAATCTAACGACGAGCGTGAAACGGGAAAGTAAGCTATAGAACGAATAAGGAAGACTTATTGAGTCTTGTAGGAGAAGTCTGGAATGAGGATTATATAATAACAAAAATGATAGCAAGTATGAGAAAAGAAAGGGTAATCGGAAAAAGGGAATAAGAAGGGAGCGAGACAACAGTGTAGTAATAGGCCATGATATGTGTAGTCAAGGATACGAGTACTATAAGTGATGGGACTATGAGAGACACGGTTATTCTGAAGTATGAGGAACGAGGTAAAATGAGGGCGAGAATCAGGACCGCCAACCGAGTACCTGTAAGTAACGGTGATCGAGGTGTATTCCTCGCCATTGAGATCTGGAGGTCTAGGACGGAAGAGTAGTCATGTCTAGAGGTGAAACGTGAATATTGAGGATTAAAGGGAGTTGCAATAGAAATTGCGAAGTCAGGAGACTAAGAAACCTTTCTAATTCGGAGGGAAACGTGTTATGAGGACGTTCCGAAATCCGTTAGGACTTCGACTCACTCTAAAATACGTGACAAAGGTGATGCGGTAGAGTGGACGCAGTTATACGGGCGTTAAAGTGTCGTATTCCGCCAGGAAATGGAGCTCGCCAATCCAGCTGGAACATCTTCTGCTAACATCACCTACTCATCCGTATATACCTGCGCGGCATGAAATGCAGCCCCCGAAGAAAGGGGGTCAAGACGAATATGTAGACCGAGCATGTAAAGCATGGCATACGTAAAACGAAGTCATAACTCGAATAAGGAGTACGAACGTGAGCACAATAGCGAATACCAAAGTGCTTGCATATCCGACATACGAATCATACATAAGAGATACAAAAGACAAATATGATAATCGAATGCCAAAATGCTTCGCTTTACGTTGAAAAACATTTCCTCATACATACGGAAAATCAAACACATCATATGAGCTAACATTAATCGAATGCCGAGGAACGTACGGCCCGATCCATAAATAATACGATAATGCCGAGGAACGTACGGCCCGATCCATATATAATATAATAATGTCGAGGAACGTACGGCCCGATCCATATATAATATAATAATGCCGAGGGACGTACGGCCCGATCCATACATAATATAATAATCATAAACATACCAAGTACCCAAATTTCTCCTAGTGAGGGACTCGGTAAATCAAATCATATCGTCATATTATCACATATCATATCACATATCATATCGTATCATCGTATCATCACATATAATATCATATCACATACGGTCCGTAATGGGACCCGACGGACGAACGTGGTCGCCACTCCATCCGGGCGCCACAACACATCATACTTCGGAATATTGTATACCTCCGAACACATCATACTCGTATCACATCATATATCATATCACATCATACTTCGGAAAACAAATCATACTTTGGAATCACATCATACTTAATCACATCATACTTCGGAATAGTGCGCACGATAACATACCGGCCCGCGACTCGGCGAAAGGGGTAATAACCGAATGCACGAGTAGAATCGTAGGAAATCATATGCAATTCCAAACATTCACAAAGACTCAATAGAGTAATCAAAACGAACTGTTATTTATAAGCCAAAACGGTAGTCAAATCGATTTTCTTCCGAATATCACTCGAACATATCAAACCGAACTTCAGACACCATAGTCACGTATCAAAATCACATGCATAAAAATCCTCATTTCAGACTCAACAGATAAATAAGTAATCATACTCGGGGGTCGGAAAGATAGTCATATTAAATTCTTTCAAAAAATAGGTCGTTAGAACCAAACATAGAAAGGTCGCGGGACCCACGGACGAGCGTCAACCCAATCCGGGCCCGCCTATGAAAATTAAAGTCATTACTCGTCATAAAATCATTTGCGAAGATATCAAAGCGATCCGAGCCCTTTCTGAAAGTTACGGCGTTCGTAGTTTCGGAATCGTTTAGGAACAAAACTCTTTGAAAACAAAACTTTTATGCAACTTTTGAAATTTAGTCATACAAGGGACATAAGGACCATAATTCGACTACATTAAGAATACGAATATCAAGAAACAATTAAGAATCGTTTACGAGCTTATCAAAGCAATCCGGTTCTGTCCATGAAAGTTACGGACATTTTTAGACATAAGATCCTTTCGGTAACAAACCGTTACACAAAGATTTCAAATCCAATCATATCAAAGACATACGGATCATAGCTTGACCATATTAAGGATGCCAACATCACAAAGCAAATATGAATCATAAACATGGTCGGATTTTACGAATAGAATTACCCCCAAGGCTCATAACATATCACAACTTACTTGCGCCTAGGACATGCCAAAAGAAAGAAGGATAAGCTTCACATACCTTGATTGCTTCCTAAGCTAATCCAAACTCAAGTCTCCGCTTCTCAAAATCTACAACACGTCATTAGACACCAAACATTAGTCATAGGCACCTCGGAATCCCATTTTAAGCTCGCACTTTATTTACAGAAATTTGGGCAGCATTTCCCCTGTAAATTCAACACCCCGAGAATTTAACTCGACCAATTCTTCAACAACAATACCAATAACCATATAAACAACATCAATAACCAATTCAAAACGCATTCTAATATTAATAATTCTTTTCCATATAATTCGACAACATTCCATTCATTCAATTCGACTATATACGTTCAAACCAACATCGACGCCCACATATTCAAATACTAATCCGAGATCATTCAAATAAGATTCAAGAATGCTTCCAACAATCCACACAATATTCAAAACAACTCAACCATTATACTACCTTACCCGAAACTTCCAAATGCCATAAGAACAACAACAATACATTTCTTTCTTCCAAATTCATCCACTACTTCAATAATCCACACGCTCACAACATTAATCTCATAAATACAAGAAACTATATTAAGATCACATTAGGTTCCAAAACAGGCCACAAACGATTATAACTTTAATATGAACCATTAAACTTTCATTTGCATCATAGAACCCACAACACAACAACCCAAACACCAAATAAAATTTGTCCTTCATTCTTAACCAACACCACATATATACGGCCAAATCCACAACAATTACAACTTCAACTTGAATCATTCAATACCTTCATTCTCATCACATAATCCATGACAACAACAACCAAAATACTAAGCAAAATCAATTCGCCATAACTTGCCAAAAAATAGCCCCTATACGGCCAACATCAACATACATAAATTCCATAATTTTTCATCCATTTCTACACACTACAACCACACTCAACATGCTAAGTACAATTAATTCATCACTCCTACACCACACACTTGTACACAGCCACACACACACACACGGCTACACTTCCACATGCATAATTTCATGAATTTCATTTTTTTCCACATATCACAACATGTATAAATCACTCACAACACATGAAAGAAGATTAAATCATACCCTTTTTCCCTCCATCTTCTCCCACGGCTAGGCCTCCTACATGGCATCAACGAATGATTTTTTTTGCCACGACCCAACCCCGTAGGTCGTGACTAGTGCCCGAGTTGGGCACCCATGCGCACTCAATAATCGAAATCAGCATACAAACAATCTACACCGACATAGAGATCATACGTGGTTCCAAACTGTCACATACTAGCATATAAGCCGCACGAAAGCCGGTAAGGCTATCATAATATACATAACGTAGCAAAGCATACATATACGCAGCCGACAAGGCTTTCACGGCGGATGGGCCGCCCAAACACAACTTACTCAACGCATTCGAACAAAACTATACATAACCCACATCTATGTCTATAGACCTCTAATACAGAACAACGAATCGATGGCCGGGACGGGGGCCCCGCCGTACCCCGAATAAACATAATCATATACATCGGAAGAATATATACCCAAAATTTTGGCTCCCGAACAAGGCACTACGAACGACAAAATGGAAATCC
>NW_026726306.1:35000-43526 GCF_029784015.1 Lycium ferocissimum | reverse complement strand
GAGGATTGTACTAACGTTAGCCCTATTATCATACACTTGCCCTAGTGTTCAAACAAAACCCCAGTTTTAAATCCCCAAAAAATAAGACGTCTCCCCCCTTTTATATGCCCAACCCCAAAATTTTTAACCCAACCCCAAACAACAATAACAATACCAACATCCATAACATCATTCCCATACCAAAGTATTATATAAAACAGCCCACACACTATTTTCCAACTTCCATAACTACTCAACTCACGATACAATCATTTTACCGCTCTTTTTCCGTGAATAAGCCAGTATTAACATAAACAGGAAGAGATCCATACCTTTCTCCCTTTAACATTGCTGTATCTTCACTTTTCCACAATAAGTTTAGTCCACAACACGCCGCTATATGATTCTGCAACAATAAGTATACGCTATCCGGACGAATTTGGAAATTATACCTGGTTTGGGCTAAAAAGTTGGCTTGGGGGGTTGGGGAGAACTCTCCAGAATTTTAGAGAGTATTTGGGGTGTTTCGTGAATAAAATGAGGGGTAAACCCCTTTAAATAGAACCTGGACCGACTTAATATTCCTTCAGCGCGTTCGCGCCCCTTTGGGCGCGTTCGCGCTGACTTAGTTTTTTTTTGCCTGCGCCTTCGTTCAGTAAAAAGGTCATAACTCTTGATCTTGATATCGTGTGAGGGCCCATGACCTATTGTTGGAAAGATCTTTCAATTATCTACAACTTTAATGCTTGGTATTTTTCCAAATGCCAAACTTATGATACGTTTTAGGCCCTCCCAAGTCGATCATCCGAAAATGTTTCCTTAAATCGTCCGCTTTTGGAGGGTCTATGCCCATATTTCGCTTAAAAGGGTCCTTCTTAGGACTTTCTCAACTTTCCATGTACTACTCATATATCTCTTCATATTTTCTTTATAAAATCCCGACATGTGGCCCCACTTAGCTTACGATGAGGGCTTTCCTCGAAGCAACATACTACCTCGATTTACGGCGCAGGGTCTCCAATTGTCATATGTATATTATTATTACACTTCTTATAATATAACCTTTATCCCGAATCTGGGCCTCAAAATTGTTCAGCGCGTTCGCGCCTCATGGTGGTGCGTTCACGTTGTGTTGGCCCTTGGCCTCCTGTGCGTTCGCGCAGACTATATTCTGGTCTGCCAGCCCGACTTGTAACGTCCATATCTCCTTACCCCGATGTCCTATTGAGGAGCGGTTTGTTGCGTTGGAAACTAGACTTCCCAAACTTCACTTTAGACTTTTGTTCCACTTCAAAACTCTTAATACACTACGAAAATTTTAGTCTAAATGGGAGAAAGAATATCTTTTAGTTCACTTGTTTTCCAATCCTTCTATAACCTGTTACGCAAACTCGGACTCTTATAATTGTAAAAGGAGCACCTCTGATGTTGCATCTTCTCGATAATAACTCCGATGTCTGCAATTGAATAGCTAACACCGAATGAATCTCAACATACAGAAACTACGGGGTGTAACAAAAAGGGTCAAAACCCTATTTTTTTTCACCAAAAATCAGATTTTAGAGCTCCACAACATATAAGGTCATTTTGGTCATAAAAATGTCACGACCCAACCGGTGAGCCGTGACGGGAGTCTGACCTCTAGCGACCAAACACCCCTATGCTCGTATTTGAAATATACCGAACATCAAAGGCCCATGAATGGCACAACTAATCTCATAAAAAGGAAACATCAGAACTCTGTACAATGCGTATATACACAATCATGCGGAAGAACGGCAAATATTAGGCGCTACATATCTTGCATGAGAAAGAATAGAAGCCGACAAGGCTACATCGTCGACTAATACGATGCATTTTGTCAACGGACCTCGACCCCCCGAATAAAAAGCCCGAAAGGACCGAACGGGGCCCCGTCATACCCATATGCATACACGTCTCAAAAAAAGGGGCATACCAAAGGCGTAGCTTCGGATCGAATGGAGCGTACTGACCAATGCTAAACCTAGAGCTCCTACTGAGCTGGACCACCTATCTATCTCCCTGTACCTGTGGGCATGAACGCAGCCCCCCGAGCAACAGGGAGTCAGTACGAATAATGTACTGAGCATGTAAAGCATAAGAGCAACATTATATATATATGCACATGGGAATCATGGATAAGATCTGAACTCATAAGCTGAAATGACTAACTACATGTACTTGTATGAACTAGCATCTGCATGTACTTGTATGAACTAGTATCTAACAATGCCTCTGTAGGCGCATAATATGCATGCTTATGCCTATCAATGAAGGTCATACATCTGTATATAAGTGCGTATATAACGCCTGGTATATGCGCGTATATAACGCCTCTCTTTTCTCATATCATATCGGCCTCTACTCGCAACCATCATCATATACATTGCTGCGATACTCGCCGGCTCGATTCTCATATCATCATAATAGTACACCAGCTGATCAGGTGAAAATGCGTATATAACGCACCTTTCCATACATACATATACATATAATACTTGCGTATATAACGCCTTGTAGTCCGCGGGTCAACATACATATATATATATATATATATATATATATATATATATATATATATATATACATGAATGTAATGCATGAATAGCGTATACATAAAAGCTGACCCATGAACAAAAGGAATAATCATAAAGGGGGGTACATGAATATCAAAATTTGAGAAATACTCCTAATACTTCTAAGAGTAGAGTAATATGAAATCTCCCATACTCGTTTGTTGAATCACATCATAGGATCATGCCAAAAGAAGAAAAGGATAGCCTTAACATACCTTGACGTATATCAAATCGTCCAACTCCTACTTCTCGACTTGTAAATCTATAATTAAGATAACATAGACTTCATTATACTATGTACTCCACTTGCTAACCTCCTTTAGATGCATAGAGAGCTTAACGAATCATGGACAATATTTGTCTCTCATAAAGCTTAACAACTCTTCAACTTCTCATTCAATTTAATACCAACCATAACCACAATAACAACACTTATATATCAAAATATATTCCAATCCATTCCAATCATCTCTCCAAATAACCAAAAAGCTACCATTTTGTCTTTCATCAACTTACCACTTTCACAATTACCCCTTTTTACTTAGAATCACTAAAACTCTTGATACTCAACTTAAATACAAGGGTAGAAATTATTTACATACCTTGAGGGGTCTAGAATCCCAAGAATCACTTCACTTTAACTCCCACTAGCTCCACTGACTTAAAGAAACCCTAGGAGCAACCTTTCTTCTTCACCATCTCGGGTTTGGGGTCCGGGTCTTGTCAAATATTCACTAATATGATGCAAAATATTGGGAGGAAATATTTTAGGGTTTTTTGATTTTTGGAAGGAGAAAAATATGAAATGAAGTCATGACCCACATATTTATACTTGGAGAATTAACTGCTTCAGTAGTCGGGTTCGACGAGCAGGTCGACGACCCGTCGACGTGCTCGTCGACCTGCGCCTGCAGAATGCAGGGCTGCGAAACCCTGTTGACGCCGTACAACGACGGCCCATCGACTGGTTCGACGACCCATCGATCGTGACTGGTGTCTGCAGACTTTTCCAATTCAGTTCAGATCGCGTCGATTCGATTCATTCAACTTCTAATCCTGTAAATCACCAGAAATACCTGTTGGTACCGTTGCACACGGGGTAGGACACTTTCTATCTCCAAAACTCGAGCTTGGGTCTCAATTCCCAGGGCCTACCCAACTAGGAAATCATAAGTTCTACCACTACGAAAACGAGGGGAGTAACATTCTCCCCCCTTAGGAACATTCGTCCTCGAATATTCGAACAATCCTGGGTTTTAAAAAAATTCGACAGAGTTTCCCCTGTATTTATATCAATCCGCCCTGCACACAGCAACCCAAAATAATGCCTCACAGGGCCACACACTGCAGCACACAATACCATGGCCTCACACGATCAAATCACGATAATCGAAATGAAAACGATTGCACGGGGAAAGTGATGTCTCCGATCGCACCTCTGTACCGCCGGGAACAAATGCGGGTACTTAATCTTCATCGCTTCTTCTCGCTTCCCAAGTCACTTCTTCAATATTCTTATTCTTCCACATGACTTTAACGGAGGCTACATCTTTGGTTCGCAACCGACGGACCTGCATGTCCAATATAGCCACCGAAACCTCTTCGTACGATAACTGCACGGTCACACGGAAATCATTCACTGGTACAATTCTTGAAGGATCTCCGATACACTTACGAAGCATTGATACATGAAATACTGGATGTACCGATTCTAACTCGAGAAGGCAATTCTAGTTCATATGCCGTTGTACCCACTTACACGAATGATCTTATATGGCCCAATATATCGAGGTTGACTTACCCTTCTTACCAAACCTCATTACTCCTTCATAGGCGAAACTTTCGGGAACATCCGGTCACCCATTTTGAACTCTAGCTTATGTCGCCGATCATCGCATAAGATTTACGCCGGCTTTCTTGTTCGTTAGCAACTCTCTAATTACCTTCAACTTATCAGCTCGCTTCTTGAATTAAGTACGGAGCCTAGCAACTAATTTTCCCCAATATCAAACCATCCTATGGTCGATCTACACCTCCGTCCATATAAGGCCTCATAAGGAGCTATTTGAATACTGAAATGGTAACTGTTGTTATATGCGAACTCCATAAGAGGAAAATGATCCTCCCAACTGCCCGGAAAGTCAAGCACACAAGCTGCGAGCATATCCTCAAGGTTCTCGTATAGTACGCTCTCGCTATCCATCCGTACATGCGGGGGTGGAATGCGGTGCTAAGACTCACACTGAGTCCCCAATCCCCGGCTCGAAAAGACTTTCAGAATGCGGGCGTGAATCGTGCCCCATACCGAAACAATGGCCGAAGAAACACCATGGAGTCGTACAATGCACAAGATAAAGCCTTGCATAATCTTCGTGTACATAAAGCTCCCGACGAACGGAAAAGGAGTGACCTTGTAAGCCTATCAACTATGACCCATATCGAATCAGCACTTCCGGCGAGTACGGGGCAACCCGTAATAAAGTCCATATTAATTACCGCCCACTTCCATGTCGGGATCTCTATAGCTTGCAATAGACCTCCAGGCTTTTGGTGTTCTATTTTGACCTACTGACAATTTGAACACTGAGCGACAAATTTTGTTATATCTCTTTTCATACCATCCCACCAATAAACTCCCTTGAGATCATGGTACATCTTTGTTGAGCCTGGGTGAATAGAATAGCGGGAGTAATGTGCCTCCCCCATAACCTGCTGACGGAGTCCTGCAACACTAGGGACACACAATCTACCTCGATATCTGAGTACTCCATCACCTGTGATCACAAAGGGTGTCTTTTCTTTTTGAGGTGCTGTATCTCGGTAATGAACTAGGGCAGGATCTTCATACTGACGCTCCTTTATCTCAACTACTAGGGATGATACCATTGCGTCTTGAACAGTGACCCCTGCATCACCTGAATCAATTAATCGAACCCCGAGGCTAGCTAATCGATGAACCTCACGGACCATTTCTCTTCTCTCTGGCGACACGTGCGATAAGCTACCCATAGATTCTGATCGAGAGCATCGGCTACTACATCAGCCTTCCCGGGATGATACAGAATATCCACATCATAATCTTTTAACCTCTCCAACCATCGCCTCTGACGCAAGTTCAAATCCTTCTGCGTAAAGATGTACTGGAAACTCTTATAATTAGTATAGATATCAACATGGACGCCGTATAAGTAGTGCCTCCATATCTTCAAGGCATGAATCACTGCCACTAACTCAAGATCATGGGTTGGATAATTCTTCTCGTGTTTCTTCAACTGTCCAGAAGCATAAGTGACAACCTTACCGTCTTTGCATCAATACACGGTCAATCCAACACACGAAGCATCACAATATACCACATAGCCATCTGCTCCTTACCGGAGGAGTCAAACCTAGTGTTTGAAGTTAGCTTATCTTTCAACGTCCGAAAACTCGCTCACAAGCATACGTCCATTGGAACTTAGGCGATTTTAACGAGTCAATTTGGTCAATGGGGGTGAAAAAGAGAGGAAAATCCTTCTACAAACCTTCTATAGTAACCTGCCAAGCCCAAGAAACTACGTATCTCCGTTGGTGCCGTGGGCCTTGGCCAATTCTTCATAGCCTCAATCTTTTGGGCATCCACTCTAACGCCTTCTTCTGAAATAATGTGACCCAGAAAAATATCAAAGTTCAACCAGAACTCACACTTAGGAAACTTGGCATACCACTCTTTACCCCAAAGAATTCTAATAACATCCCAGATATTATGCATGATCGTCCTTTGATGGCGAATAAACCAAAATATCATCTATAAACACAATCACGAACAAATCTAGAAAGGGTCTCGAATACATGATTCATCAAATCCATGAATACGGGGTGAGGGCATTAGTTAGCCCGAACGACATAACATGGAATTCATAATGGTCATATCTAGTCCGAAATGCTGTCTTCGGAATGTCTCCTTCCTTCACTCTAACCTGGTGGTATCCTGACCTCAAGTCTATCTTCGAGAAATACTTGGCGCCTTGCAACTGATCAAATAAATCATCAATCCTCGGAAGCGGATACTTATTCTTTACAGTCACTTTATTCAATTGCCTATAGTCAATACACGTTCGCAAGGAACCATCCTTCTTCTTCACAAATAACACCAGCGCTCCCCACGGTGATGTACTAGGCCTGATAAAGCCCTTCTCGAGCAATCTTTCAACTGCTCCCTCAATTCCTTCAACTCCGCAGGTGCCATCCTATAAGGAGAAATAAATATTGGCTGAGTGTAATAGAAAAGTCGATCTCCCTCTCTGGGGGAATGCCTGGAAGCTCATATGGAAACACCTCTGGGAACTCATTAACCACAGGGGCGAACTGAAGAGTCGGCGACTCTGCTTGCACATCTTGAACTCGAACTAGATAAAAAATATATCCTTTTCTGATCATCTTCTCTGCCTTAAGGTAGGAAATAAACCTACCTCTAGGCAAAGCAGCATTGCCCTTCCACTCTAGGACTGGCTCTCCTGGAAACTGAAATCGAACCATCTTTGCTCTACAATCAACATTAGCATAACAAGAAGCTAACCAGTCCATGCCCATAATAACATCAAAATCAATCATATCTAGCTCAATCAAATCTGCCACGGTGTGGCGATCATAAACTATAACAACACAGTCCCGGTATACTCGCCTAGCTATAACCGGATCACCGACTGGCGTGGATATCTCAAAAGGTTTGATCAACTCAGGCTCTACCCCAAACTTACTAGCAACAAATAGTGTAATATATGATAAAGTGGAACCTGGATCAATCAGTGCATAAACATCATGGGAGAAAACTGATAATATACAGCGTAACAACATCAGGAGACGTCTCGCGGTCCTGACTACCAGCCAATGCATACACGGGGTGCTGAGGACCGATCGAGCTGGACGCTCCACTCTTCCCTCTACCTCGCCCCGCTGGCGTATAAAAAACTTGCCCTGAAGGGCGCACTATAGAAGAAGAGCTAGCCACAGACCCTGTAGGCTGAACCACACCCGTACCAATCCTCATCGGGCACTCCCTCACCCTGTGGCCTAGCTGGCCACAAGCATAACAACCATCTGATCCCAGCTGACATTGACCGGCGTATAACTTGCCACACTGGGTACATCGCGGCAAAAGGGGTCTCGTACGGCACGACTGCGAGTCCGTACCGAGAGCCAAATGCTCGAGAACTCTGACCTGCTCCGGAATAACGAGACGGGTCAAATCTCGCACAGAAACCCGGAGATGCACTCCTGTCCGAATGGAAAGGATATCAGGGATGCTGCTATCTCTGTCATCCCCTAAATTCACCCCCACTATCAAAAGATCTGAACCTCTTACCATGGCCCTGGTCACGATTACGATCTGTCCTCCTCTGGCGCTTGCGATCCTCCAAATTATGCGCATATGCCTGTATACGGGAGATATTCATGCCTGGCTGTAATGCGGCAGTTGTACAAGCATCAATCAAATGTGGCCCTAGACCAGCCACAAAACGATGAACTCTATCCTCCATCTCAGCCACCATGGCTAGAGCATACCTGGCCATAGAATCAAAATACACGCAATACTCCTGGACACTCATACTGCCCTGCTCAATACATAAGAATCTATCTGCTCGGGCTCGCCTGACCTCAGGAGGCAAATAATGGCGGATAAAAGCATCTGCGAACTCTCGCCACACAGCTGGAGGGGCATTCTCTCCCCTAGATAACTCCCAAGTCTGATACCACTGTACTGCAATATCACGCAGCCTATACGAAGCCAACTCTACGGATTCGACCTCATCCGCATGCATAACTTTCAAAGTCCTCTGCATACCATCAATGAAATCCTGAGGGTCCATATTCTGCTTTACCACGAAAAACTCTGGAGGACCTAACACAAGGAAGGTTTTAACCCTCAAACTACCATTCCCATCTGCCTAGTCAACACCAACTCCCTGCC
>NW_026726306.1:0-30000 GCF_029784015.1 Lycium ferocissimum | reverse complement strand
ATGCATATATATATATATATATATATATATATATATATCTCTCTCGAGGGCCGTGACCCTCCGATTTATGATATCTATCGGTCGGCCGATCATGTTGTGAGTGCCCTCGGGTGGCCCGTAACGAGCATGAGCAGGTATGTTAGGTATGTTTTATGGCATCTAGGAGGTCGGCTTTTGATGTCCGTCATAGCCCTCCGGTTAGGCTGTGACAAAAAAGTGGTATCATAGCAGTTCGTCCTAGGGTTGTCTATGAGCCGTATCCAGCAGAGTCTTGCCTATGGGTGTGTCATGCACCACACTTATAGGCAGAAGGCTGTAGGATATTTAGTATGGTCATCTTTCTTTTACGATCATAAATCGTGCGGTAAAGCCAATGATAAGAAACGTCGTTCTTGGTGCGATTTTTGTTAAATTGCAGGATTGTATTAGAGAAAAGGACAAGTTTAGTTATTCCATTGAGACGGACCCATCGGAGGATGTGGCTCTAGTAGGAGGAGACCCGACTGAGAAATCATATGACAAAGACCCGTTTAAGGGTTCACGAGACTCCTGTGGACGAAGACGCAATTGAGGAAGTACAGAGTTTGGCACATCCAGATTTTCCCTACGTTTCAGCATCATGTTAGGCCAACTTCTGATATTTGTATCACAAACGTACTTAGTTCTCTATCTTGGGATTTAGTTAACCAGGAGTTACCCATAGATCGTGAGGAGTACGAGATAGAGGAAGAAGAGAGTCAGTTAAGGAGCAGTGCTTTTAATAAGGACAAAAAGGCTTTATTCCCAGATATATCCGACCTAAGCTCTCCAAAGATCTTATTTACAGGTATATGGCCCTTTCTGTCAAAACCAGATATGGTTTATGTGTAGATGACCTAATCTTAGGATATCATCGATCATTCGTTACTCTAGGGCCTCAGAAAGTTGATAATGGATTGTTCTTATGAATAATTATAGTCAGGACATCCTTATTACGGACATGGATTTTGAAGTGAGAATTGAAATTTTAAGTCATATAAGTTTATGTACTCTCAGAGAGATTTCTCAGGGATGGATACAGAAGTTGTAGTATGACTAAGCAGATAAAGTAGGACATAAGAATTGTAAGAAATGGAAGAAAGATGAGGTGATATTTCATCTCCTACACTTATTAGCAGTATTAGATTGAAGCACCTTGGGCTTAGAGTATATTGGCCTTAAGAGGAAAGAAACAGAAAAGAAGCCGAATAAAGGAATAAGGCACCAATGATAGAAGGTGTAGTAGATACGAGTAGATGAGATTTGCATCTCCTATGGAAAAGGAGTGCGGTATGTAATCAAAGGAAAGGATACTGGATGATTTGTATTAATAGTGTATGTAAATCAAGGCTTCATAGATCGGAAAGTAAGGAGCGAGGATCGAGAAAGTGAGTTAATCGGTGAATTTGAGGTCCTTGGCAAGGACTAAATTATAGAATATATATATATATATATATATATATATATATATATATATATATATATATATAATTTTGACTAAGGATTACAAGATGGTTATAAGGTAGCTTGTAGGAGTAATTGCTAAGGTTAACATCTTGAAAGATTGCGAGTTTTATGATATGTAAAGAACCAAGCCATTGAAAGTCAAGGAGCGAATTATGTGTTCTGCCAAAGGATATGTTCTAATACGGGATAGTGAATAAGATATTAAGCGGAACATTATAGGAATATCTGTGAGTAGCCTATAAAGTATATAGTATGCCTTCCAAAGTATACAGACCGGAATGATATAGTCTACAAAAGAAATTGGGTGCAGACCTTCAAAGGCACTCAAGTCATGCAAAGTTGTATAAGTACCAAGGAATAAGTTTATCTCTTGTCCTAAGATCGAGAAAATGAATCAGAAACAAGTATGCATACCGTATGATTGGAGTTCATATTATGAAAGCCAAGTTATCGATCTTCCAGTTCACCTTTAGGGTGAATAAGTTTTAGGGATGTCCGAGGGAGAGACCAAGACTTCCTCTAAGTAAAGGATTAGTCTTGCTAAACAATAGTATTGTTCAGTGCGCAGCCAATATTTACTTTGCCTTATGCAAATGATCCCTACGAAGTTGAAGAAAATAAAGATTACTTAAAGGATCAGTTGAATCAATTTGGTCTATAAGGGAGTAGGATAGCTCCTCGCATATGTACAGGTGATTGTAAGCAGCTAAATAAGATGATAGCTAAGGATGAGCAAGTACGATTAAGGGTTGACGATTTGTTTAGCTAGCACAGAATGCTTCCTTAAAGATGAACATGGGCTCCAGTTATTCCCAGATAAACGTTAGAGGAAAGGCATCCCAAAGACAACTTTCAAGATCAGGTAAGTTACCTCAAGTTTTCAAAGAACGTCATTTGGACTGACTAAGGCCCCAGCAGTATTATGGGCTTGATGAGTAAGTGTGTTTAGACTCCTCGAAACCTATTCATAACAGTGTTCCTAGACGATCTTAGGGTTACTCTTGCTCAAAGTCAAAGCATGTTGTTCGTTATGCGCAGACCTATAGTTCTTAGGATCAAGAATTGTCGGCTCAGAAGTTTCTCCAAATCAAACGGTATAGTGCTTCTAAGGTTAGAATTAAGGAGAGTTGAAGCTATACAGAATTTCCCAAGGGCTAGAAAACTCATAAAAGTCGGTGATTTCTTGGACGTAGCAAGTTATTATTGGAATCTTGTGAAGGATTTTTTTTCCCACGTTTTGTGCCACTGATAAACTGGCCAAGGAAACAGCTGAACTCCAGAGGATTGATAATTGTAAGCCTAAGTTTTCAGAAGATGAGTAACAAGTGAAGTTTCAGCATCAAGTGTAACATTTCTAAAGGGACCGGATAGCCATATCACACGTTATGGCGATTCAAGCATTGAGCTAAGTTATGGATTGATACAGCATGGCGAGATTATAGCTCACTCCTCAGGACAGCTGTAAAGATACAAAAAGAATCATTCGACCCATGCTCTTAAGCTAGCTATATTTATGTACATAGCAAAGGATATATTGGGGTAGCGTCGATATTAATTATATAAGTACCCTAAGAGGTTGTAGCGCACCCTTAAGCAAAGATAGTTAAGTTTATGACAAGGTCAATAAAACGAGAATGATGGAAAGACTCCGATGATTGGGAAGTCAATGGAAGCAAAGAAAGTCGCTAATGTTCGAGCCACAGATCTAGAGTAACTCAGTTTATGTTAAGATAAAGAGGAAATGTTGAGGACTTGTGAGTTCAGCAGTTCGTCAGTATCAGAATTGATTAGTAAACTTAGATCATGGCATCTATCTGGGGCATAGCCTTATTAAGTCAAGGAAAAATAGTTCGTTGAATTTGATGTCAGCTCATTATAGGATTACGGATCCTCAAGGGAGGAGCTACCTTTATACATCCTACGGACTGGAATTATACTGAAGCAGATTATCCAACGTGATCAGATTGACGACTGATGAAAGGAAAAGCTTATTGCCTCGCTATGCTAGGCAGTTGAGAACAACAAGGACATACATTGACACTACTAAGAAGGGAATAAGGAAAGAAATAGCAAACTTCATAATGCAACGAAACTGAGATAACAGGAGTTCAGTAAGTTATAGCACGTTATTGAAATTCCAATTTGGAGAAGAGAAATCATCAGTACAGATGACCATGTTACCGCGGAAGTTTAATTCAGTTAGGAAAATTACCAGTAGGCCTATGGAAGTTGCCTATTTCCTATCCATCAAGACTACTTGTACAGCAGGGAACTACGTAAATCCTCTGTCAGGGGGAATAGTATGATGTGTCCATTGCTTATGTCCGTCATTCGGATAAGGAAACGCAGATTATAGCTCGCTCCCTGAAGGATTTAAAAACTCAGATAAGTCTTGCTTAAGTCGAGCATACCATGAGATACTTAAGGATACGCTACAAGTTTGCGTGACAGATATCAAAGGTAACCCAGACGACCCCTAACGCTTACTGAGATCAATAATTCGGTATTCAGATGAATCTATACAAGGTTGGGACCAGGTTTATTTATTAATAGCAAATAGTAGAAGGATCTAGGATTCCCAGAATCGGCAAGAGTTCCCCCGCCTATATCAGACTAAGTAATCTGGGAAGTACCATCTCAGAAGAACGCAATAAAATTTAGAAAGAAGAGCAAGCTTAGCCTTTGATATATTGAGCCTTACAGATTATACGCAAGCCAGTGACTTAAAATGCCTTTTCAAACCTATAGTCGGCGCCCCCGGATTTATATGTCAAATCGAAAATTCTTTCGGGAATCGTACCGCTAATGATGGTCGGATTACGGAAGCCGGAGTTATGTACAAATATTGTATGAGAAAACTCCAGCACCATACTTGATAGCCAACTCCAAAGATTGAGATTAAAAAACTAGAAAGTAAAGTTGAAGTCTTTTAAAGAAGTCGAAGAGTGATGCATAAGGCTGAAGATCTCAGAATATGGACTGGAACGGTAGAACCATGTAAAGTTATTGATGAGAAAATTTCATTTGATTCGTAGAGTCTGTGAATGGCCTATAGGTTACTGAGAGGCATGAAACACTCTAAGGGTTGTAAGGTCTCTAATAAATCGACGAGGGACATAGGTGAGTTATAAGTCTTGTGTAAAGGTTAAGAGGTAAGACGAAATGAACGATACATCTTGAAGGAATAACTTATAAAAGAAGAAAGAGTTGAGTTATGACTAAGTGTTCTAATATGCAAGATATAAGAGAAAGAGGATAACCGAAAGGAATTGAAGAAGGTGAGTTCGTTGAAAGTTCACATTAACATCCCCTATAAGGTTTCTGATAAGGACTTGAGTTAAGTTGACATTCGAGAACGAATGTTCCAAAGGGGGGGGGGGGGGGGAGGATGTTACACCTCAAAAAATTTCGCGACATGTGCGTTGTGAGTAAACTAACGTAAGCTCAGAGAGGTCATGGAACCCATATAAGGTTAATGAATACTCTTAACAAGTGTTAAGCAAGCGTTTAAAGGTTTCAGGATCAAGCAAATCGAAGAAAATAAGTTTATCAAAAATTTAGAAAAGAGTTGATAGAATTTTGGGTCAACTTTGGAAGGTTATATCTCCTAGTATATTAGGAGTTTTAAGATGTTTCAAAAGCCTAAAATGAAATCGTCGAGTCTAGTTTCCAACGCAACAAACCGCTCGTCGATACGACATCAGAGTAGATATGGACGTTACAAGGTAGGCCGACGAGAAGCGAAATGCGTGCTACGGTAACGACGTGCTACGGTAGCGCGGTTATTGCTACAAAGAATCGCTACTACGGTGCCCGGCCGACTTTGTCCAACTATAAAAGGATCAAAACCCCATTTATTCACCAAAAATCATATTTTAGAGCTTAACAACATGTAGGGTCATTTTGGTCATAAAAAGCTGAGGGATTTGAGTGACTTTAACTAATCAAGGCTCGGGTGGTACATAATTGTGATTATAGTATCTTCTTGCGGTGGATTTGGCTTGGACTCAAGGTGAATATTGAGGATATTGCTATTTTAACAAGAATAAGGTATGGATCTTTCCTTATTAATGTTGCTTTTAGTTTAATTACGAAGGTAGAGCGATTAGATGGCCGTGTAATAAAGTTGTTGGTTGAGAAATCGGATAAAACATCGTGTCGGATGTCTTATGGAATATTTTGTATTGATGACGATGTTGTTGATGTTATTATTGTTGTTGTTGTTGTTGGTTATTGGTATTGTGATTCCGGGCTAGGGATATAAACAGGGGAGATACTGCCCGATTTTCGGCAGACTTTAAGGTATTTAATTTGAAGGCTTAAGGCAAGCGTATGAAGATTAGCCTAATAATAGTATGAATGATTTTATATGTAGATTACGAGTTATCGAATGATCTTATATAGAGTGCAAGACAAGAAGTAAGTCGGAAAGTTGAGAATTAAGCTTTCAGGTATGTTAAGGTTTTCCCTTTCTTTCATTTTGGCATGATCCTATGATATGAACGAACAAAAGAGTAAGCGAGATTCCATATTACTCTACTCTTAGAAGTACTAAGAGTACTTGTCTTTGATGTTCATTCTGTTCACGAGTTTTGAGATTTCATGTTTTAATGATGTTAGCTCAGTAAATGTTCATTAGAGGTAGAATGACATCATATTATTCAGAGAGTCATATTATTTTATTTTACTTGTACTGTGCACTTATTTTCATTTCTCATATATGTGTGTGTGTATGTGTCTATATATATATATATATATATAAAAGGCATAGTTGACAAAGGGCGAAGCTGTAGCCTGTGTTGTGATATTTATGTATATGTAAAAGGCACAGTTGACAAGGGGTGAAACTGTGGCCTATGGTGTGATATATATGTAAATATATATATATAAAACACGATTGACGGGGTGTAGTTTGGGGTCTATGTTGTGATATTTGTGTATATGTAAAAAGCACGGATTGACGGGGGGGTGCGGGTGGCCTATGTTGTGATATTTGTGTATATGTAAAGGCACGATTGACGAGGATGATGGGGGCCTATGTTGTGATATTTATGTGTGTATATATATATAATTCACAGTTGACCGGGGGTGAAGCTATGGCCTATGTTACGACATTAATATATCTATAAGACACGTCGGACAGGGGGTGAAGATGTGACCTATGTTGTGGCGTTCCTATTAATTTTTATGTATATATATGATATGTTTTTTTTTAAAAAAAATGAAAGCATGCATATCATACACCCTTATTGGCATTTTCAGTAAGCAGAGATATACATATCTGTTCAGATAGTCAGACATATAGATGCATTCATACAGATATGTTCGTTGGACATGTATACGGACATACGAATGTATTCGGTCGGTCGGTTTAGCTTATGATTTTTTCGATTTTCTTCATGACTCTTATGTGTATGTTACTCTTCTGCCTTACATACTCAGTACATTATCCATACTGACTCCCTATTGTTCGGGGGGGGGGGGTACGCGTTCATGCCCGCGGTTCGATAGCGAGTGAAGACGACGGATCGCATCCTTAGGCTGCTTCTTCAGCTGGATAGCGGAGCACTCCTCTCTTGCCGAAGTTGCCATCTAGACCGGGTATATGTTTTGACGTATATGGGTAGGGAAAGGGCCCTGTCCCGTCCATAGCATGTCCTGTATGTCAGTAGAGGCTCATAGACGCTTAGATTTAGTCAGACTGTATGGCCCGCTCTGCATATATTTGGTTACATAGTTTTATCGGGTAGCCTTGTCGGCTTGTACCCCGGTTCAGTTTAGTGATGCATGTATATATATCTTTTGAGGGTTGTGACCCTCCAGTTTATGATATCTATCAGTCAGCAGATCATGTTGTGAGCGCCCTCAGGTGGCCCAGAATGAGCATGAGCAGGTATGTTATGTATGTTTTGTGGCATCTAGGAGGTCAGCTTCTGGGTGTCCGTCATAGCCCTCCGGTTGGGCTGTGACAAAATTCCATTCAAATACCTTGGTATGCCACTCTCATCCAGGAAACTCAATGTTCAACAATGCATACCACTAGTTAAGAGGATCCTTGAGAGATTCAGATGTTGGTCATCAAAGTTACTGTCCTATAGTGGTAGACTAAAGTTTATTAAGAGTGTCATTTTTTAAATACAGACATACTGGGCTCAGATTTTCCTACTGCCTAAAAAGGTCATTGGAATGGTAACAACTGTGTGCAGAGTATTTCTTTGGACGGGCAGTAATGAGAGCTCCAAAAAAACTCTAGTTGCATGGGACACCCTGTTCCTTCCAAGATCAGTTGGTGGACTCAACATAATATATTTTGGAAGTTGTAACAAGGCTGCAATTCTGCAAATTGCTTTGGCCACTATCTCAAAAGAAGGATACTCTTTGGGTGCAATGGATACATAGCTTCTACATAAAAAAAAAAATATTAAAAAAAAAAAATAGGAACCTGACTGAACTTGAAACTCCTAAATAGGCAAGTAGGCTTGTTAGGAAGATTTTTGCTGCTAGACTCTGGTTTCCCAAAGTAGATCCTATCGGACATTTGGAGCAATTTTCAGTTGGAGGAGCATTTAGCGTAAAAAAGACATACATCTCATTGATTCCTCCATAGCCTAGAGCTATATAGAAGAAGCTAGTGTTGTCAATAGGAGCTCTCCCAAGACATCAGTTTATTATATGGTTAGCAGTTCAAAACAGGCTAGTAATGTGGGCAGATTGGCCAAGTGGGGTATACAAGTGTCACTGAGTTGTGTCCTATGCAACTCACTTGGAGGTGGAAACATTGAACCATTTGTTCTTTAATTGCATGTACTCAAGGTACATTTCCACTACACTCCTCAATTGGATGGGGGTACCAAGACAAATAGGCTCATGGGTAGAAGAGGTCAACTGGTTATCCAAACACATCCACAACAACAGGCCAAAAGCAATCATACTGGGATTTATTTCAGCTGCAACTGTCTATCACATATGGGCAGAGAGGAATGCAAGATAGTTTCAAGCTAAAAGCATATCTAGTGTTCAGATTATTAGAGACATCATCTTGCAATTGTATATAAGAGGACAAAAATTGTGTAAATGAAGTAGGCTATTAGATAGTTTACAAAGTTACCCTGTATAAGCTATCAACTTGTATTATCTGTGATAGTTTAGCATAGGAAAGTCATAGGGTCTGGCTCTAGAGTAAAAAATGAGCTAGTTGTGTATAAACGTGTTACTTGGTTGAGTAAAACTTTCAGTTTGACCAAAAAATAACTCATGATTAAACACCTTCATTGTTAGTTATTGAGTATCATCTTTGGTCAAAGTACCTTGTAAAACTTCATCGAAGAAAGCCCAAATCTTCTCAAATGTCCCTAATTGCCTCTTATATCTTTCAATATTGTCAGAAGCCTCAAAAGGTTCCATTAAGCCAATCATATGGAATTGATGACTTCTATTCATTGTGATTAATCTTTGAAAATACTGTTGTGTGTTAACAGACGTGATATTCCAAAAGAAAGCTTTGTTCAAGGTAATTCTATGATTTTGGTTGTAGTTCTCCTTGCTTTTACACCTCCTGTAGGTAGTACATAATTATTATTTTTTTTTCTTTTTACTATGATATATTTCTAATGGGAAGTTACATAATATACGTATAGTCTCTAATTTACTCCAATATCTTTCAATAGTTGGGTAGAATCTCTTCTTTATGATTTTTCTACATGCAAAAGAGTTACAAATAAAATGACCAATACATGCCAAGTAGAATCCTCTTATTCCAACGTGACTCTATTTAACAAGGTTTAAAGACTTGAGTTCTTGCTATCCACTTCTCCCAAACCTTAACCCACTTTTTCAAGTGAAAGATAAAGTAAAATGACATTGATTAATGTTTGCAACCACCAACCATAAATGAAGTAAGGGAACATCAATAATAGTCAACAACTCATTATACATATATTCAATGTTAAACACTCATTTACATAGCACCCATCATTGGGTCCACAACCTTGGTATTAAAGTTAGCTACTCGTGAAAACTAGGGTAAAACACAAAGTATTAAACAAAGCATTAAAGCTTTACAATGACAAAAAAAAAAAAGAAAAAAAAAGGAGAATCTTATTCTCAAAAGCTTTAAAGTAATGGAGTATCAATTCTTCTAACAAGTGGGGCCCTTATCATACGCTTAATTATTTGATTGCTTGGGCACCAATTGAATACTATCTACATATCTAAATCATGCACTCAAGGGAACAGGTTTAAATGACATTGTAGGATAAGGTAGGGCTTGTTTGGTAATCTAGTGGTTCATCCGGCACTGATTAGCTATTTTGACTAACTTATAGCTAGCAAGTGACAGGCTAGTTGTAGACCTTTACTTTGTTCGCCCTGCTTAGTAAAATATAGGAGTTACACATGCATCCTTATTATTAAAAACATAGACGTTTCGGTAGTTTGGGCAGGCTTCGGTTTAGGATAGGTCCACTCCGAAGTAAATTCAGTCCTGTGGCAACTAAAATAGATTCTCAATGGACTAAACTCAAGTGGATACACAACATGATTGGATAAATCTCCCAGTAACTCTAGGATATTTCTCTCTTTTGAATTCTCAACAATAATATTTGCTTCTGTTTACTTTCCTCTTTAAAACAACAAACTCTTGATTTCTTCACTGTTTGATCTAGTTGGAAGGTTAACAACTAAATCCTAATTGAGAACGATACTTTACTTCATTCTATAGTAATTTTCGGCCACGTGCGCTTGCATGTCTGTAAAAATTGATCAGTGTTCGTGATCATGTCTAGATAGATTGATACCGAAGATTTAGGGGCGGGCTGCTTGCCTTGTTCGCAGTGCCGTGGAATCCACTCTATATTTGTTTTTCTATTGTTCTATGTATTTTTGTATTTGATTTCAAGACGTATGTATTTTATTCAGTATATGCTCTTGAGTCATAACAAGTTCTTGGGGTGTTGTATGAAATTTTGGGCTTATGACTTTATAATCTCTGTTTATGACTTGATGAATGTTTCTAAATGTTAAATGTCTTTTTCTTACGGGGTTTGTGTGTAGGTGCAACCACAACTTAGGTAAATTGGGTCGTGACCACATCATGGTATATTGAAATGACAATCGGTTCGCTGAAAAATTTTCAGATGTGCAATTTATGAGTCACATCATGGTATCTTGAGGTGAAAATTGATTTTCCCAAGAGTTTTACAGATGTGCAATTATATGCAATGTTAGTTGCTATGTATGTTGGATGCATATCATTATCTTTAGATGAAAAGTGGTTCATCCAAGAGGCCATCCATTTTTTGTATATGATGCAATTCAGTAATATAGTATCTTAAGGTTAATACTGGTTCGCCCAAAAGTTGCATCTATTATGTCTTTATGACATATAGTGGACCGATAAGGTAACAGGGCATGAACTACATTCTTTTGATATATATATATATATATATATATACTTGTTGGTTTAATTAAGAATATTGTGATTATGGAAGATGATATATTGGTAATAATTTACAAGTCGCCACTGTACGGTGTTCAAAGTTGAGTTGACAAAGGTCAATTAATGTTTATGGACTTGTTTCTAAAACATGTTTCCTTTAAATATTCTTTTTTTTAGACAGGTAACATATGTCGCCTTTAAATATTCTTCTTTCATCAACCAGAAAATCCACTTTTCAATAAAAATAAAACTGTATCATATTTTATCTTGATTTTATTGTGTTATTATTCTTACGGGATGAAAATTATCCAACATCAACACAACATACTCATCAAATTCTCATATATTTTCATCATTCCCCTTTACATAGAGCTTTCTTTTTAACTATGTAATTACTTTCAATTACACTCAAATCCAATTTCCATATGTCCTTCCAAACAGGCCCTTAAAGTTTCAAGCATTTAAAAGCTTCTTTAAATGCATTGCTTGTGAAGTTAGTATAACGCGATCACATCATGATATCAGACAATCTTCGACTCCTGGCTTTTAAAGCCTACATTTTCAAGAAGTAATCCATAGTTGAGGAGTAAAGTGCACTCCTCAACCTCAACGCCAATAGTCTCATATTCAATTGGGAAAATTAGTTGGCAAATCTTTTCTGTCACAGGCTCACAACTCATTTAGCTCAAAGGATTGAGAAATTTTACCAGAAGACGTTTCCATAAAATTTAAAAATTACATAATTAGATCCTAAAACATAACCTTACGTATATAGTTACTGAAAAATTTTGGGCAATAGAGCTGATTTCAACCCTCTTTCTCTCCAAGGGGTGCGATAAAATCTCCAGGATTTATGTAACTTGAGATTAACAGCAGGAACCTTACGGGCAATTGCTTGCCAGATCATTTGAACAGCATCATTGTCCTTGGAAGGATGCCTATACTCGAAGAGATTTTCAACCTCTTTTAACCTTGTCCACATTCTAGTCCACTCTTCTTTGTCAATGCTCCTAATGAGGTTTATGAGGAATTTTTCTTTGAGAGCCTCTGAGGTAGGAACGAATATGCAGAATCCAGAATAATCAAGAACATCTTCATAGGGGAGCTCTATTTCATCACTAATGATCACTGGTACACAGTGACTAGCAATTGCATCAAAGAGGCGATTTGATGAGGGAGTGTCACCAGCAATGTTTAGGCAGAACTTGGAGGAGTGCATTCCCTCTGTAGCTTGTTTTATTCCGTCCTTCTGAACGCTTCCAAATGAGAAGTGAACATCTTTCTCATCTTTCAGCATATAGAATAACTCTTGCCTAATAAACCCACCCTGAGGAAGAAGCAAGACTGAGAACACAGGAGGAACTAGAAACATGTACAAGAAAGAGCAAATCATAATAAGGTAAAGTTTGACAATCATGCATCTACAGTTCAATATACATGGTTCCATTCAATATTTTGGCATCATTTCTTTAAAATGGACTGCAGTGGAAGTAGAAGGAATGGAGAGGGAATGCAAGTGTAACTTAAACAAAAGATTTGTTGAATCACTAGTCTCACCTATTTTCCTTTCCATCCAAACGTGATGTAATATAGAGGGTTTGAGGGCGTGATCATTATGGGTCTAATCATACCATCAGATCACATTATTAATCAATTATTTTGGGGCATTCACTATTATACATATTTTATCCACCTAGCTCTGGTAAGAACAACAAAAAAAAAAACCTTAAAGTACTACTCTCATCGATACCCACATCTGAATATTGACTGATGACATATACACACGGAATTCACAACTAGTACACTGAAATTCATTATCATCAAGAGACTGGTTAAAGAAATCATGGTAAACATACAAGAAACTAGTCCAGATTCACCCTTGCAGCATTTTGATAATACATTAACAATGTTTACTACTCTATCCTACTAAGCATAAAATACAGATATTACAAGCTGGTTCCTAACTGTATTAGTGGTGTGACATATAAGAAACGACAGGTCTAAAATGTTTATGAGATCATTATAATGCTGCAGCAGACCACAAAAGGTACAGAGCACATGCGAAGAGATACACACCATAGCTTTGTTAAAATAAATTCAAACAAGTGATTTAGGAACAACAGCAGCTTGCGCTAGCAAAAAGTTTTTAGTTTTCATTTTTTTTTTCCAATATATAAACAATGCTTAAGACACAGAGCAACTTAACAGGATAAAAAATAAAAAAAAAATTGAATCCTGAAAACAAAAAACTGGATGTGATCCTGATGAAAACCAAGACATTTAAGTTGATCAACAAAATATCGTGTTGTCTGCATCCTACACCTCATTCCACTTACAAAGATAGAAGAAAAGACAAGATCTTGAACAGATATCATGATATGATCGCTTTATGTTAACTTCATAAGCAATGCAGTATGGTTTGAAAATAATCTTCAATGAATATTCAGTTGCCTGTGTCTAACAAGGGCATTTCCAAATGGTTAAAAGTTTTGTTTCATGGAAGAGTTGCTTCACCATTACCCAATAGCACTCAATTCCACCTGGCTCCTCATTGTAGTTTAGTCCAATTATTCCCTATCTCTCTAAACAAGAATAAACGGTCACAAGGAGGGATTACACTGGTGTCAACAGTTCTCCTACACTTTCAAGAACACATGTTGTGCAATTAAAAGCAAACACATTATCCTGAACAACAGAAATACATCCAAGTAAAATTTTCCCTTCTATCATTCTCCTAGTTCTGCCTTAATTTTTGAGTGAACCCAGATGACATTGACATACTACTTATCTACCAATAAGATACAGACAAATAGTTAATGGACGAAAATGAAATACAAACAACTTACATATTTTCTGTATATAGCTCCCTGGAAGTAAAGAAGAATTGGTCGAGTAACAAAATCAGAAGTGTCATTGTCATAGTTCCTGATTACATGCTTGTAAGGTGCAATTATGTCCTTTTCAACATTAGCTACACTGGGAGGATACCTTCCAAAGTCAGAAAGGATGTACATTGCAGGCCAAAGCTTAACTCTTGCATCCAAAAGACTATTTGGATGGTGGGCCATAATAATATGGTCTTTCCCCCCTGATCTTTTCCATTCTTCCTGAGCTGTTAAAAAGGCAACTAACTTTTCCTGCAGTAAGGTGTTCATGCTTCTTCTTTTTTGGTGTGGCTTAAGCCTTGAAAACCGATTATAACTGATTGATGAAAAGAATGGAACAAAAATGACATCAGCTTCGCTTGAATTACGCACTCTTATGGCAGTTCGACCATTCAAATTGTCAGCAAATTCAGAAGAGAGAAGATCCAATGTCAACCAATATTCTATACTGTGCTGCAAGTTTAATCCACCTGGATATTGAGGAACTGTACTGCGGATATCGGGCCAAACAGTCTTCCCCTCAGCCTTCCAGCCCAAAAGTTCAAAATGAAACTGAGGGGGCAGGTCATACATAAAAACTTTAAGAAGTTGGTTACTAGGATTGCACTTAAACAAGTTAAACTTTTTCCGTGATTTGCTCAATGTAGGGATGTCACCATCTCTGTGAGTCCTGGACCGGGAATTCCCATCATCTGCCAAGGCGAGAAGCTTGGAGTTGGGTACTATATTGAGGTGAGGCCGACCAGCTGAACGAAGCACATAGGACCAAGACAACATGAACAAAACAGATGTAATTGAAAACAAACAAAACAAGGATTTTCGGCCAAAAATCCCCATGGAATGTGCATTTCTCTCAACCATGTCAATCGGGCGACAAACACCTAATATGAGCTATTAGCTATTTCTTCCAAACTCATCTTTTTCCAAAGAAGACCCCCAGACAATATGAAGACTCAGTCACAATTAGCTAATCTCACCAAAGCTGATGCAACAAATGAGTGGAGAAAAACAATGTGAAATAGGCCCAAAAAACACTAAGATCGCATTGATAAAACTAGGAACCAGCTACTCTGAAACTACACCAACCTATTCCTACATAGTCTATCTCAGAAAAGCTGACGCCAAAAATGGAACCTTTTTCTTCATTCTCTAACATTCCCACGAGACATATACGATTAGACAGGAACACCTTACATTAACCAGTGATCTGAATTATCCAATGGATGCTCTTTCAATTTGAAACAAACAAGAGTGGATGAATATCAATGACAGAGATATCTTATACACAGGTGAATGTGGAAAGGAGCAAGAAATTGGGAACCCAGATGAATTTTGATATCAATGTATTGAAATGAATATCAACTTGACGAAGAAACAAGAAATTTTGGAAAGCCAGATGATATTTTATTCCAATGTATAATATGATATAACTATGCCCATCAAAGGTAACTTTTGCTTTGATAAAATGCAACTTCCATCGTTAGTACCGTATGATTAGTATAATATTAGTGAATTTATCCGTGCTTCACGCAATCATAAAAATCTTATCGAATTTATGTAATAATTTTTATACTTACCCAAATATTTAAAATATTGAAATCTTTTTTAGTCTTCAAATTCAAATAGATTAGTTTTTAAGTTCTAAACCATTTTATTATTGTCACTTAGTTTTATTCTTTTTCTTTAATTTTTCATCAGTTATATATGGATTTTTAATCTTCCAGAAATACTTAAATTTTATATAATAATCTATATAGGTAAAAATATAATTTCTATTTTTCTTAAATAAAAAAGAGTGATGAACTTCGCGAAAATTAATCCCTTGAAGTTGATATGTATATAATTTTTAAACATTGTTTTTATTTAATATTAAGGATCTAACTAAATTTTATTTTCTACCTTCCGAATGTAACACTTTAATGTTTTATGGTTTTCTCGATTCGAGGGTTGAAGCAACGTATTTCTCGAGCGCGGGATAATGTGGACCTCTTTGCGATTTACTTGATCGTCAAGAAGAGTTAGCAACGCTTCAGATACCTTTTTTTTTTTTTTTTAGATCTTTAAAATTAAAAGAAAAATCAGCAACAACAATGTCTATTACAAAAATAATAAGAAAACGGGAAAAACACACAAACAAAATATGTCGACTCAAAAACAACGCAATCTAATTGTATGAATCTCTTCTATGTTATGAACTCAATGTATTCATTAATGTGGATACGATCAGTTCGTGTGGTAACTACCATTTGTGAGAATCATGAATAAAAATACATAGAAGGGGATAAAGTAGTCCCGAGAAAATAAGGAGCTTGTTCCTCAGATTTTCATGACAAAATATCGAGATGGTAAGGGAATATCAATCAAGTTCAAGGTGAGTACTTTATGACATTTAAGAATGAGAGGTATGGGATTACATTGGGTATGCTGCTGCCATCTGCACTTCTTCTAACTAAGTGGAAGCTCAAGCTTTGAAGCTCATTTTCCAGCATTCCTTTCAATTCTTTCAACCGATTTGGCAACTTTTAGCTGTATGTTTTTGTAAGAAAGAGAGGTGAACGGAAAAAAAGATAAGTTTGATAGCAAGCATGTTTCAGTAAAAAAAAAAAAAAAAAAAAAAAAAAAAACGGTGAAAAAGACAATACGAGAGTAAAATGTATTGAGTATTGGGAAGGAATATTGTTGGAACCTATGAGTCCACCCTTTTAGAGTTAACCACCTGAAGGTTCACCAAAACCGTCTAAGGGACCTGGTCCCTAAGCTGTTTTCACAGATAATGATGGAAAGTAAATAAAACAAGATATTTATGTGGAAAACTCCTTGCTCAAGGGATTAAAACCCACGACCTACCCTAGTAGGATTTCCAACTTCACTAAACTGAGCAATGTTTCAGATTACAAGCTTTTGTAACCTAGGAATTAACCTCTTAATCCCTCCCCTTACAATAACTCTATTGCAAGCACTTTCTTTGATTATGACAAACATGTGCGGATATTCCCCCTGAGGACCAGGTGCTGATATTCCCCCTGAGGACCAGGACTCACAATTATGCAAAATTCAACCAGCTTGTATCTAGGAATTTCCCCTAAATATTCAGCCAAGCTTGTATCCAGGAATTCCCCTTAGGGACCTAAGGGCATGTTCCTCAGCATCACACCCGGTTGGCAACACACAACCCTTCCCGCAACACTTGAAGAATAACAGGCACACTTCCCGCAACACAAACAACAGCACAAACAACAACTCTTCAAACAATAACAACACTTCAAAAAACAATCCCCATAAGGACCTAAGGGCATGTTCCTCAGCATCACACCAGGTTGGCAACACACAACCCTTCCCACAACAAAAACAAAGAACACAAACAACAACTCTTCAAACAACAACAGCACAACAACAACAACTCTTTTCCCCTTTTGGCATCATCGAAAAGAGGCATTAAGCACAAGTGTAAAGACGTTCAAAGATATTAACACAGGCCACAGGGGCAGATTCAGAGAAACATTAACAGATGCAAACCAAAGTAATACAGAAAAGAAACATAAGCACAAAACAGAAAGAGTGTTAGAGAAGTGATATTCAAAAGAGCTTAGCAGTCCATCTATACCACAAACATACAACATAAACTCGTCATAGTGCTGATTATCATTAGTCAGACTAGAACAAAGAGGGTATTTGCAAAGACAAGGATAAGGGATAACAAAATGAACTGAGAGGATTAAATCATGGAATTGCAGGTTTGATAGGATTGAAAGCTTTGAGCATCATGTCCAACCTGGCATCTGCAGCTTTGTGAGTGTCCAAGATTTGCTCCTGAAGTTTTTCAACTTTCTTCTTCAGTTGAGCATTATCTTCTTTCAATTTCGCAATCTCTGTTGTCTGCACTTCACTCGAACCAGTCCTCGCTACCTTTAACTTAGCAATATCGACCTTTCAATAGAGCATTTTCAACCTTGCACCTTTCACTTCGGCACCAAGATCCTCTCGTTCACCTCGACCGAGACTAGAAATAGTGAGAGACACCCTCGCTCCTCCTCCTTTGTTTTGCACAATGTCACACTCCTCTAGGGTACTCAAGGAAAACGTTTATTTTTTAAGTCCTTTGGTGACCTTTCCAGTGATCAAACACTTTAGTTAGAAGGAACTCATAGGGGAGACCATGCTTGCCATCCTTTGTGTCCACAACTTTAATCATGTGCTCGATCATGATAGAAGGTAGGCTGACCAAGTGTCCTCCATCCAGAATCTCCATGAGGAACAGGTCCTTCTTAGAAGCAATATAACTCTTTTCAGTTCCAGGCAATAACACCTTGTTGACTAGCTGGAATAGGAGCTGATACTGTTGCTTCATCTGTTTCTTGTACAGAGTTTCGGTGGTCTCCCGCTCTCCTATTCGGACTATGATACCTTTGAAGTCGTCTGAGGCTTTGATGTTTGTAGCGTGTCATATTTTTTCCGATTCGTATTTGCACTTGCCTCATTTAAAAAGGAAAGTGTCTCGGGAAAGTACAGTTATCAATCGTACCGAGAAAAGGGAAAAAATATACTTCTACGTAATGGTACTCTAAATGGACTTATTTTTAGAGTCGTCACCTAATTTTTAGGAAATTAGGAAAAATCGAGTCGAAAAGGGTTCATTTAAAATAATTATTTAAAAAAAAAAAAAAAACTAATCTACACAGAGTTTAGGTAAGGGTTCTGGTGATCCCTCGGGAAAGGTGCTAGGCACCCCGGTATTAAGGATCCGCTCAATTGCGGTTTACCTACGAGTTCTAATAATATGTTCATATAGATGTAAACTAGTTTGTGATAGAAAATAGTTTTTTGTTTAATACTTCCGCAAATAAATATTAGTCATTTATGCAAAAATAGCGCGTTTCAAGAATCAAAAGTGATAGAATTTTGCCTAAAATTGGGCGTTTGGTGTGTCGGACTAGAACACTTAGGCTAATACCCGAAGGCTTTTAGCCTAAATAGGACCCTACGTAAGTCCACCCAAAACGGTTTTGAAAAAGCGTTTTAAGTATAGAAAATAGTTTTATACGAAAAATAGTTTTTGTATATAATATGTTAATCATATATAAACCATAATTATACCAAGTTATTTATACTAAGTTATTTATACTTAAGTTATCTGATTTTTATTCCAACTTTTATCCCCATTTTTATCCGTTTTATACAAGTTTTTATACAAGTCTAAGATTATTGAAATCAGTCCAACAATTCCAAAACGGTCCATGTCAGTCTGAGTCCTTAAAAATTTTTAAAATGTCGATTTCAGTCACAAGGTTTCCTAAATTGAGCAAATTTGGTCCTTTGAAATCCAAACGGTCCGTTTTTCCAATTTTATACCATACTTAGGTTAATTAGTTTATGAAAATTGTTTTAGGAAACTCTAATGAGCGGTTTAATCATATGGGTTCCAATATGAAATTTAAAACGCATGTAATGATAACATAAAGCATGAATTGTAAAGTTTAAGGGGGTTGGGCCTACCAAGCCCAACAGAAAAAATGCTCATCAAAATTCTAAGTCCATTCCAAATCCCACTCCAAATGCTTTGCTCGTCCATGATTCGTGTTTGACTCGATCTATACACAATGGTGGGCCTCGCGGAAACCCACCAATGGGTTTTGAGAGGTATGAAATGCAAAGGATATGTTTATACATCCACAAATTAAGCTAAGTACAAAAATAAAGAGGTATAACAATTATTACAAAGCAAAAATGAATTACAATTTGTTGGGCCTAGCCCACTTAATGATCCATGACGTCAAATAATCAAAACGGCCCAGATGTGGAATAGGCCCAAAAATAATAGCAGTAACAATTCAAGTACGAAAACACAAGTGATGTACCCAAGCAATAAGCCCAGGCCGTTCTCTTCCTAAAAATTCTTCTAAGTGTTAGGAGGTGGTATTCATGATATACTACTGGTATACTCCCCATTTTTCCCAAATTTTCTAAGTGTTAAAACTCTAATATACATGATGTACGCAATATACCACTCAATAAAAAATAAAAAAAATCTTAGTGTCAAGACTGTATACAAGATATACCATCGGCATGCTTCCTAAAATGAAGAGCAAAACACTTTGAAGGGCATACCCTTCATATACGCTTGCTAATATACTATATACTCATCTAAACCACCACACACAAATCACATAAAAGCTTCAAGTTTTTCCCAAAAATCTCAACATCTCAAAATTAGGTATTCCATTGCCAATTAAGGCTAAACAAGTAAGCAAAGGCTCTATAATATGCAATCTCAAAACCAATTATCAATACACTTAAAACAAGAATGCCACAGGAGGACTTGACTAATGCAAGAGGAAGAAAATCAAGTAGTGTTTAAACAAGTCCAGTCATGTCAAATGTTACAACTTCTGAAAACAGTCATAGTATAACCAAAAGGGCAGAGCACATCTTTTAGGTTGTACAGCAAGTAATGTTAACAGTGGAGGGGGTAGTGAAGCAAGGTAGCACAAGATTAATAGATGGGGAAGAAGTAAGGAAAAGAAACAAAGTACAGGTCATGGTCATCTCACTTAGAGTCCTAGTTCCTAAAATTTTAGGGGAAAACCATCAATTAAGAGGGGGTAAAACGTTGAACTACCCAATCAAGTACTCGTTTAGGTGAATAGGAAGCTGAACAAATGCTAGAAATCCTTACTTACTGCTGGTCAAAGGGTCATAGAAGCAGGTTTTAAGATTCAAAGTCATCTTATGTCAAATTTAAAACAATCTAAGTAATAAGTAAATTCAGGGCATAGGTTTACCAATGATTCCCAAGTTCCCAAATCCTAGTTTAGATTTAATCACAAGTCATAAAGGGTCTCAGTTAAATACAAAAATTATCTCATATAGGCAGTCACATAGGAAGCATTGCCAGAATTGCAAGATGACAGTTTGTACTCAGTTTTATTCTCAGAGTTCAAGCACATAAGTTCCTCACAAATGTAAGGTCAAAAACAGAGAATGCAATGGGTAGTCAACAAGTCCATGATAAGATGAAGGGGACATAAAGCTGCCCTGGGTCATGCAGGGATTACTATCCTCCTTCAACATTATTGAGAGAACTTAAGTATCCACTTGGCACTTAGCATGAGATACTGCTTATTACACTTGTAGTTCAAATTTTTTCAGCTTGATACGCACATTCAAAATCATGGGAGAGTGTCTTGCTAATCTTGCTCACACAAAGAGTATATCATCTCTTCATGTTACTACTTGACATACTCTCACATTTTAAGGCTTTGAGTGAGAGAAAAAAAGTTTATTCTTTCAACCATACGCTCAGAGCAGTCACCATGTACCACACTATTGACTGCTCGTCTCTCACTTCAGCCTTTGCACACGATCACTTGTTGGACTTAGGAACCCAAACCAACTTGGGTCCCAAGTACTGATAGAATGGGTGAACTAGATGTCTGTTCGCCCATGCTAGTAACACACTCTTCTTTTTATGAGGATCAGGTCCCGATTTTCTTGGTCTGTTATCAACATCCTCTCTATTTTTCTGAACAGACTGAACTTTTGCTTTACTCAAGCCCTTGCAATGAGCAACATGATCATAATGAGTGAGCCACCAGTTTTGAGTCACAGAGGAGCATTCACCATGTATATGGTAGGAATTCGTGATCATTTTAGCACTAAGGCTCTGTTTTCTATTATCACTTTTCCAGGCAACAGAGGTTTTATCCAAAGGCAGAATCCAAGGAAGTGATTCTTCAAGTTCTGTTTTGACTTGTTTCTAGCTCCTTCTGAAGTAGTTTATTCTTATCTACTTCATCAGTGAGACTCAACCTGCTCTCTTCAAGTCTCCTTTCAACCTCAAGGTGAGTCTTACTGTCCTCGCTCTCTTGTTTTCTCCAAGGCGTGTTTATCCATTTTTTTTATTTGACTATTTAGCAATGTGTTATCTCTAGACAATTCCTCAACTTGTTTCCTTAGATCTATTGTAGAGACTGCCATGCCATCTCTTGCTTGCTGTAAGTTAATAGCTTCCTCATCCAGAGTGTTTTTCTCATTTGCGAGACTATGATATGCATCAATTAACACATTTGCAAGAGATATTAACTTCTTTTGAGAGTAGTTTTTCAGATTTCTTTGAACATCGAGAAGATTTAGCTCATTTTTACTCTCATCTTCAGATTTTACCATAAATGCAAATAAGGAATCACATTGTGAACATTCCCCGGTGTCATTTTCATCATCTGAGGTATCTTCCCAACCAGCCAAAGCCTCTTCTACCATGATGTCAGCAGCAGTTTTTGAATTGAGCTCCTCGACCGAGACATGGTTCTTTTCCTTTCCTTCTTGAGTATTTCTACTGCAAAGATTCTATTTTTTTGAAAGTTTCTCAGTAATAAGAGTTAATTTAGATTCCTCGTTTCCCAGGTTATTTTTGTCCTCATTCCTGGCAACTCTCTTTTCTAGCTCATACTCCTTGAGATCGTATATAAGTTCATCAAGAGTTATTCTTGCCAGATCTTCAAATTCAACGATGGAACATGCTTTCTCCTCCCATGAAGTTAGCAGTGCCCACAGTACTTTGCGGTTAAGGGATTCTTCCTTATATTCTTTTCCCAGAGAGCGAAGCTTATCAATGATTGAGGAAAATCTAGCATATATTTCAAAAATGGACTCACCATCCTTCAGTTTGAAGAATTCGTATTCAGTGGTAAGCATCTTAATCTTTGACAATCTTGCCTTCCAACATTCATAATATCTTGGTGATCTATTGATGTATTCTTCTTCTTTATGGTTTGGTGGATCAGACATAGTGTGAGATCCTTTCTAGGTGTTATCCTTTTAGAAAGCACCTGCTCCGATGCCAATTATTGAAACCTATGAGCCCACCCTTTTAGAGTTAAGCACCTGAAGGTTCACCAAAATAGTCTAAGGGACCTGGTCCCTAAGCTGTTTTCACAGATAATGATGGAAAGTAAATAAGGCAAGATATTTACATGGAAAACTCCTTACTCAAGGGATTAAAAACTAAGACCTACCCTAGTAGGATTTCCAACTTCACTAAACTGAGCAATGTTTCATATTACAAGCCTTTGCAACCCAGGAATTAACCTCTTAATCCCTCCCCTTACAATAACTCTATTGCAAACACTTTCTTTGACTAACTCTAGTCAAACACCAAACCAATTCAGCTACCTCTAGCTGAATTCTCACACCACTATGACTAACTCTAGCCAAGTGTTTACAACAAAAAGCTTGATAAAGACAAACTACCTACAAAAACTCTTCTTAAAGAAGTGTAGGTTTACAATGTAGAGATCATAAAGACTAGACACTTCTAGGACCCAAAACATCTTCCATTGTTGAGATCTGGTCCTTGAAATCTATCTTAGCTTGTTCTTGAAAGCCCCAAGAAGAACTGTGGCGGCTGGACTTGTATAAGTCTAATCTTTTTAGGTTTTCAAGTGTTTGATTGAATAATGCTCAACATGTTGTATAAGTATGAGACCAATAGAGCGAGCATGTGCGAGGCATGTGACCATGGACACATATACGAACCGTGTTGTTTAAGGCAGCTTACGCAAACGTGCAACAGCGTTATAGCTGTTAAGTGTCGTGCAGTGCTCCCAAGGGACCTGATGGAGAACGTGGTCCTTTGCCGTGCCGTGCAGTGCTCCCAGGGAACCTGATGGAGAACCTGGTCCTTTGCCCGTTTGTCAAATTATCAAAACTATGAAATGCTATAACTCATCAAATATAGTGCAATGGATGAGTACAAGCCATGAGTATTGAAGCAGGTCATGTGTGAAGGATAAGTACAGAGATCTCGAGTGCTTCAAAAGTGACAGAAGTGATGCGAGGGGAATCAATATACTATTGCGCGTTCGAACGAATGTGAAAAAGGATATACGTGAACCTGAATGGACAAGTAACCAATGTACTAAGGCTTGAAGATTAAGAAAAAGGTAACCTTGAGGGTTAAATAGGTAATATGAATTTTCATAAGAATACAATCATTTTGGAATGACAATGTTAAACTTGTCTAGTTGATTGCCTAATTTTCCATTTTCAAGCGATAAGAAAATTCTCTAAGGCGCCTTCATGTGTTAGTAGAGTTGTTAAAACTCGGATAAATTGAATCCTTGCGGTGCATGAAGAAATAAGTATTTTAAGTGACATAGAATGATAATCTTAAGTTGCCTAATCAAGGTACACCTTATCATGTTCTTTAAAATTTATCGGGAGAACATGTTTTCAATGATATGCTCTATAACACCTTATTATGTGACGAATGGAGTGGATTAAAAGTTGATTGCTTGAAACCTTATGTTGTAAGAGGGATGAAAGATTAAAATGACGTATGGAGCTAAGTTAAAGCTCATAACGAATTGTGAATATTACATATATGACTCGAGGATCAAGAGTTTGAAAACGGTAAAGATACGTTTTGAACGTTGAGAAGTTACAAGTATTCCAAGGATGCGTGATGACGTGTAGTAAATTTTTAAAAGTGTTATGTTTGAGATTACAATGGAGATACATTATTAGCTACGAAAGTGATTACCGTGCATATAATTGTGTACCACGAACTAAATCCCATTAATAGTGGGCGAACTGTGATATATTAATTGTCCGGGATATGTTGATATAAAGATTTAGTTTTGAATATGACCGGGTAAGTTCATGTTAGGTTGATGTTATGAAGGAATAAAACTCCATGGGGAAGGACATCTTTGTTTGATATGGTTAGCCTATAAAAGCGAAATGTGAGCAAAAGATTTTTTACGAATGGACCTAAGGGATATAATTCGAGGTATACCCCAGTAATTACAGGTATATGTGTGTTTTCGAAATCTTTATGGTGTATAAAGACAGGTGTATATTTATTGCACTAGCATTGTAAAAATTGGGTACATTATGAACCGGTGTACAAAATTAATGATATACGGGTGTGGCCTAACGCAGTCATACTTGTTCAATTACATGGAGCAAGGACTAAAGGACGCAAACTAATCGTACTTGCTGACAATATATTCGAGCATGGACTAAAGGGCGCAAAAGAGTTGTACTTGCTAAGGAAGTATCGAACATGGGCTGAAGGGCATAGCGTTCGAGTTTCAAGGATAGATCGAATGCGAAGAACAAGGATGTCCTAAATATCTAGTTGCCCTGGAGACAGAAAAAGATGACACTTAGTAATTGATTTGTGGATAGAAGTGGAATGACATATTGATATGAAAAAGGACCATAAAATCTCAGACGAGTATGATTGTTATACCTTATTGTCAGAATAGGAAGCAATACAAATGTTACGACAAAGATAGAAAACCAAGAAGCAATACAAATGTGATGACAAAGATAGAAAACCAATTTTTAACCTTCATGATGAAATGGGTACAGTGTAATAACTCAATTTTTTAATAAGGGTTTATTTGGTAATTTTAGCTAAAAGAAATTAAAAAGAAAATAGAAAAGAAGAAATTTAGTGGGCCAAGCCCAAAAAGGAAAACGAAAAAAAAAAAAAAAAAAAAGAGATATGATGGCTTCTAAGCCATCTGACGTGAGGAGCAACAAAAACAACTATAAGCAGAACGCACATAGGGAAAGGAAACGCAGTGGTGGAAAAAAAAAAAAGAAGGGGAGAAAAAGAAAGGAGAAGGGGAGAAAAAGAAAGGAGAAGAGGAGAAAAATAGGGATTTTCTACCTAAATCATCAAGGTGATGACTCTAATCTTTTATTTAAGTTTATTACATAATTATGGGTGAATCTTTATGGTGAAAACATGGGGATATTTTGAGGAATTGAGAAAGTTTAGCTCTAGGGTTATTCAGTCAAAATCATTGATTTGAAAGGGCAAATAGTATCGGATTTTAGACTTCTATATATCGTTGGAATTCTCTCGTTAAGGCCTTCCCGAAAACATATGTCTTGTCGGGTTTTGAACACTGACCAAAGGGCGTTTTCGTCCTTTAAAATTTGACTTTAACCGCTTAAGCCTCTAAAAATATAGAAGTGATTTACCCTAAGGGTTTTGACCATTCTAAATCCGTGTTTGTGTAGTTTGAGGCAATCCGGAGACTCGAGAACGCAGTTTTGATTTATTGGGAAGTGTACTTGAATTGTGAATTTGAGGTAAGTGAGACTTTAAGTTTTGGGTGCTTGATTTTCAAACCTGTTTTAAAAATATATGTTTTTGTCTGCCTGGTCCATGTGTTGGGATGAGCGTGTGTTAGCGTAATCGGTGGTCCTTGAGGCCGGCTTTGATATACTTTATTTTCAAATACTCTAAAACTCTCTTTATAAGTTGTTTCGTGATGAGATACGGCTGTGAGCCATAAGATTGGGGCATTGTATGCGACCCCGCTATGCCCATATGTATGTACACAAACGAATAATACCCAAAAGTTGTAGCTCCGGATGAAATGGAGCTCCTCTATGTAGTCCCTGAAAAGAAATCTATGGATCAAGCCTGTCTCCCTGTCCACCTGCGGGCATGACGCAGCGTCCACAAACAAAAGGACGTCAGTACGAATAATGTACTGAGTATGTAAAGCATATGTCAACATCATAATAGGAGCATAAGAAATAGCGTAAGAAGTAGCATAAGGAATAGCATAACATAGAAGAATCAGGAGGTAATAGAACCATTTGTACCTCTATTGGCCATCATCATATTTACTTACTCTCTTTCTAATGGGAAACTTCCATTTTATACATTCATACATTTAGAAGCATCATACCCGACCATAATAGGTTCGGTGTCTTACATACCCGATCATGATAGGGTTCGGTGTTATACATACCTGGCCCTACCAGGGCTCAGTGTTATCTGTACTCAACTGCAATGGTGTGCGCGCAATAGGTATCATACCCGGCCATATAATCTCGGTGTTCTTAGTAGTCATACTTTAATACATAAATATGTATACATAGGAGTACATACACATTCTCAACATTTTCATCGTCATCATCATTTTCATTATATCCTTCCTTAGAGAATCAACTATCGTAGGATGGGACCAATGGTATCATGAGATTTATCAAGGATCATGAGCCTTAGCGATTCTATGAATGAAGTCATTTGGAAGACGTTATAGAACTCATATGAAGGTATTTAGCAATGGGACCATGCCTTAATGAAAGAAGGGTTAGCCTTATATACCTCGTCGTCTTCTTAACTACTTAACGTTCACTGTCGAGCTTGAGAAATCTACATTTAGAAGGATTTGTACTATGGTTAAGCCTTAATGATACCCTTAAACCCAAACTAAAATAACTCATGTTCTAACGAAAATTTGGGCAGCATTTCCCTTATTTCATCGACTTCCACTATACTATAATACAACTCCCAAACATCCACAATAACATCCACAATATCACAATCAAGTAATCACATTACATTAAGCCTTCAATATTCACTCTCATATTCAACTCATGCTAGCAACTTCATACCAACTTTTGCACATTTTCATACAATGCTTCCTCATCACCATTATGACCTTCCATAACAAGATTATATCCATATCATACTAAGAATCATAATTCAAGTTAGCTTACTACTCAAAAACATCATAAAAGCTACATTTAGACTTCATTTTCTACTTCCTTCTTCTACCCAAGTTTTGCCACAACCAAGCATTCTCAATGATATTTGGCACAAATATCTGATTTAGTGTCATTTTCATTTCATTTCTTAGTACTTTAATCACAGTTTTGAATGCAAATTGTTGTATAGGAGCTTATTTTGGGTATGCTTGTGTAAATAGGTACAACAAGGACCAATGGAGGGTATTCCGAGCAGTTTTTGGTTGATTCCGAGGCTTTGCACGTTGATTGAAGGTTGCGAAGGAAGTTCCGGCACTTGAAGGCAGAATCCGACCACTGAAGGGTCTCATGCGCTAGCCATGCGTCACACAGCCAGCGCACAAAAAACCCCATCTCTGAATCTCAGACAGGCCATGTATTGGCCATGCGCCGCACAAGCAACACATAGAGGAGATTATGCGCTGGCCATGAGATGCATAGCCAGCGCACAAGCGGCGTCAGTTGTCCTACTTGGATCGGGATTGGGCCAATTTATCTTATATTTACCATAGCGTATAAATACTCGTTTTTAACATTAGAAAGACGGCTTAGACGAATTTTGAGACTTGTGAAACTCTTTCTAGGTTTTATTCCTTTTCTATTATTTTTCCTTACATCGAAACCCTATGTTAATCATGAATTCTTGCTTTCATTCTCGAATCATGTGTAACTAAACACCGTAATTCTGGGGTTGTGGCTTAGCCATGAATATTGATGTTTGACAAGTATTTCAATCTTAGTAGCTTGTTCGTATGCAATTGCTTCTTTACTTCTGTGCTTAATTACTTGATTGTCTACGCAACAGTTGAGTTCTATTTACTCATTGATACACGTGCTTGGGAAAGACGTTGTTAATGTGGAGAAGAAGTAACGAGATTGTGATCTGAATATCCCTATAGTTGGGCTAGGATTTGTGACTAGGATAGGAATATACTTAGTTACCACAATCAATTTCATGCCGTGCTCTTATTGCATTCTTGATAGGTCAATACCATAGGAATATAGGAGGCGAGTTATCTTGAATCGGCGAGTAGTGGTTCGGGAGAACACTACGAGATTAATAATCCGGTTAATTAACGATCGTGAACAAAGTTGCTAAGGTGTGATACTTTAACGACTCAAGAGGATTGGTGAACAAACGACGATCCTGGAATACTTCTAAAATCTTGATAAAAGCAGTACTCAAATATGTTTTTAGCACAAATTTTGGTTACATTACTAGTTGTTTACATTATAGCATTAGTTTACAAAACAACCAAAGCTTTTATTCTTTACTTGCATAATTAGTAGCAATAGTTTATTTTCGTGAAAGTATTGGTCATAAGTCTCTGTGTTTTCGACATTTGATTCTATATAATCACTATATTACTTGTACGACCGCGTACACTTGCGTGTGCGTTTGGACGCGATAAGTTTTTGGCGTCGTTGTCAGGGACTTAGAAATCAATTATTTTTGCCATAATAAACTATATTGCTTTATTTATCCAAGTATTAACATCTTGATCTTAGATGCTACTTGATTGCAGTTACTTTACTCGAATGCGAAGGACTGCGAGTCAAAACAATCTTGAGGAATTCGATCCTGAGCCTGAACGTACTTTCAATCAGCGCAGGAAAGATTTGAATTTATTGCAAAACCCGCAGGCTGTAGCAGAGTTACCTGTGGTCATGGCTAATAATCAACCGAAAAAGTGAGACAAAGTTGCGTGCCTCGTGTGTGAGATGTAACTTCGAGCATTGTCAAACCCATCATCGGCGGGCACTTTGAACTGAAGCATCCCATGATTCAGCTACTTCACTCCAGTGGGCAGTTCACAGGAATGTCCCATGAGGATCCTCAGCGGCACATCTATACTTTTTTGCAGATTGTGGATATTTTCTCTACTCACTACCAAAAACACGGCCTTTAGCCACGGTTTTTTAGCCACGGTTTAAAAAACCGTGGCAAAACTAACAAAAAAATATAACCTTACCTACAATGTAACAACCGTGGCTACAATTTCGTGGGAAAATGAGGCGGGTAATACAATTTCACTCCCTCCCTTTATTTTTTTTCTTTCCCCCCATTTATTTTCCTATTTTGGTTTTTAGTTTTCCTCTCTCCACAAAATCTGTCCAAAAGTTCACTCCTTCACCCCAATTCCAAAAATCCACTACTTCACCCCAATTCCAAAAATTCGACTGCTTCGAATAGTAGCAAAAAATGGTAGAATCACTTCTTTCAGGTAACAAATTTCTGCTACTCGATCAAGGTTTTTAAGTCAATTTTTTTGTTCAATCTTCAATGGGTTCCTTTTAGGGTTTCTGTTTGTACAAAATCTTGGAAGTATTTAGGGAAAGGAACAATTTTGGAACAAAAAATTCCATGTGCATGAAGAAATTTGATGTTTTATTATCTTATTGTTCATAAGAGTCATGAATGAAGAAATTTTGTGTTAAATGGGTTATCTGAAATTTTGTGTTAAATAGGTCGTTGATTTCTCCTTTTCTTTTCGGTCCACGAAAATTTGAAATGTGTTCGGTTCAATTCTTATAGCTTTGAAGATTAAAATTTTGAACTTGTATGAGCTTTAGGCTAAAGTTCCTTTTTTTCAATCCTTAAGTTGGGGAAGGCTTCATCCTAGAATGCATCTAAAT
>NW_026726305.1:0-42821 GCF_029784015.1 Lycium ferocissimum | reverse complement strand
TTTAGAGATGGAGGTGGAGAGAGATAAAGAATAGTCTCTTAGGGTTTAGAATAGTGTTATGGACGTTTTTACTTCATAAAATAATAAAATAAGGAGTCCCAATTCGAGTAGGAAAAGGCTCAAAACGTAACCAAAAATACGAAAAATTCAGCTCCAACTAGCATTAGTAAAACAGGCATAACTCTTAGCACAAAGCTCCGTTTGAGCTCCATAAAATACCGTTGGAAATATATTTCAAAGGGATAAAACTTTCATGTATTAAGTTTTCTCAAATTCTAAACAAATCAAGGGGTTACGGGTTCCCGAAGTAGGCCTGTCGACCATTTTCGCAAAAACGCACAAACTTTCAAGTTCTCCGCTAAACTCCAATGATACTAGTCTAACCCTAGTTCTAAGATACGGGATGTAATAGACTTGATTAGTTCTCAAGAACACTTTCTACACTTCCCATCTTGGTTCCATTATATTATCATCTTACAAGTCAAACCTTAGCCCGAAAGTACGAGGTGTTACACGTTGACCGAGTCAACCCCCTATACCTCAATTCCAACTTCCCAACCCAAGTCCCAAAATGCATCTGAGTGCATTGGAAACCGAACCAGATATACACACAAGTTCTAAAAGACCATCCGGACCTCTCGGAATCGACGGATTTTCAAAAAAGGTCCATTAAGTCAACTTTGAGTCAACTCTTTTTCACTTAAATTCAATTTTTCCCAAAAAGTCACCAAAATCAATCCTGAACACCTCGGGAAGCGTGTCAACGGTCCCCATAGTCCAATCACGAATCGAGTACCCATATTATCTCACCTCCAAAAAGAACCTCAATCTCCTGAACCCAATAGCAAGATGCCTCATTGTAACCCTTCAATTCTCGTATTTCATTTCAAATCACTTTTATCACTATCAAGCAACAAACACTCAAATCCACTCGATCCTCTAAACTAATCATCCATCCTTAGCCCGATAGACCACACAACAATATCCATACTTCTCCTCAAGTCTAAGCGAAATAACTATTAACTCCTCAAGTCATTAATTCATCGCATTCGCCCATAATTGAAGTCATTTCCATCAGTCGATTACTAACTTTTTAGAAGTCTACAACCCAGTCAATTTACCGACCAAATGATGTGCCCATAGCATTTACTTAATAACCTAGTAGTCTTTTAACATCAACGAGCCCATATCAAGAATAACTTTTTGCACCAGTTGTAACCTTATCCTGACAACCATGTCAGATACCAATTTTTTTCTTCCCAATCCCTCGAAAAGTACTCATGTCCAAGATATTTTATGAAGTCTCACTTCGCTACACGCTTTCCACCAAAGTCTCCCTTTATGTCCATATTGTTAACTTCCTTTCTTTATTACACGCGATCACAATATGTTGTCCACATTTGATGTCATCACCAAACTTACACTTGTGCTCACATACCGAAGCCTAATACTCTACCGTTGCTGAATCGTTGACCCGCCATTGGTTCACCAGTGTCACGCACACCATCATAAAGCCTTGAAAAATCTAAAGTCAAATCGATTATATCATCGAGCGACCCACTATTGAAACATGGAGACCCTGTAACCCTCTGAACTATCCTTCCCATTTCTCACAAACTCTCACAATAAACGAGTCAAATCGCTACCTACACAATAGAATCCTCAGGCCATAACTAAAGACTGAACTTGATCAGTTTCCTGAATCAGAATAACACATCTCGCACAAAACCACCACACGTCATAGATCAACCATTCAAATAAGAATTTAAGGACGAGTGTCCGCCCTCCGTGGGTGATTAAGATAAGAAAGTTCAGATACCATTTGGAATCGACTAGATACCAATTTGAATGAAGTCACACGAGAAAATCAAAGAATTGAAAGTTTCCTAAATGTCTTAGAGCCTCTCGCAGATAAGTAAAGAGCTCATCATACCGATCCACAAGACTCTACTAGACATGCTTTTGTATTATAGACCGGGTAACCTAGGGCTCTGATACCAACTTGTCAGGACCCAATTTCACTAAGTCGTGTGGGCACCTACATTTTTCACCTCGGTAGGTGAACTCTTAACTCAACATTCACAAATAGTAGAAAATAGCGGAAGAAGTAAAATAGCGAAAGTCTTACAATTATAATATAAATAAAAAAATGCGAAAGTAAATGAAATCTGCCCCAGTATCTGGTCTGGTCATACAAGAGCATCTAACTAAAATCTACAAGTCTGGAATATCAATAATACATCAAGTCCGAATATGTCTCGGAATAGGAAATAAGACATAAATAAGAAGAATCTTCAAGGCGGCGGACGTCTCGTGCTCACCCTGTAGACTCTAAGCAAATCTCATAGCGACTTTCAGCCACAAGAAAGAGAAGTAGATCCAACCTGGAATTCTGCATTCATAAAGGAATGCAACAAGTGCAGGTCAGTACAAAACCACAGTACTGGTAGGTATCATCGGCCGACTAAGTATAGCTAACATAATTGTAGGCACGTGATTTTTGACCCTCCCCGGGGTGTTTCACCTTCTAGTGTCTAAATATTTCTTTTAATTTTAATTTCAATGTGTCGATTATTCTATTTTATTTGGTAGGTTTATTTATGGAAAAAAAAAGAACAAAAATATTCACTAATTTTAGAGTACAAGTTTTGTGTTTTAACGAAAGAAAAATAACAAAAAATAAATAAAAGAGTTTCTTTTAATCTAGTTTTTTTAGTTAATTACCTTTTAAATTTTTCCTTAGTGTAATGATTTAAGTTTTCTTATTTTTTGATTTAAAAGTAGTTGATTAATTATTTATCTTGGTGTTTTTATTTAATCAAAAGAAAAAGAAAATTGAACCAATAATAGCCCGCCACATGACAAATTTCATCCCTACCCATATCCATGACATATTCCATTGTAGGAATAAGAATATCCTAATATTAGGACTTTTTAGGAAACTTACCAAACTTAGACACACTATAAATAGAAACCTAGACCTAGACTGAAAAAAAAAGAATTTTCAACTGCACTCCATTCCTTTCCTCTCCAGCATCTCACAAACATGAAGAACACTAATCATCCTAATAGACCCAATACACCATAATCACACCGAGATCTACACAATAAAATCTGGCCGCAACTTAATCCATTGTTACACTAAGCAAAAGCCTAGCAACTAAAAGAAAATCAGCCTAAGTGTTCTTCTTCTCCAAAGACAGACCAAGCAACGAGAAAAAAAAAAAAGAGTACCATTCTTAAACCTCCATAGCTGTGTAAACCAATACCAAAACCACCTCGAAAACCAGCAAAACACCACCCTTTTCTACTCAAAACGTAGCTGAAAGACCAATGTCCCAAACGCCATAAACACCACCACTATCACTGGTTTCTCTCGGTTGTGGGTGAGGTCTCGTTCGAGGTCGTCGGCGAATTTTTCTGGGCAAAGGTTCTTCCTTTTTCTCTATTCAAGAGTAGTTGCTGTCCATTTCAGCTATTGTAACAAAGTTGGATGCTTTCTTATCAATATTAAAGAGGTTTTGTGTCACACCCCAACTTTCGATAGGGCATGATGGGCACCCAACCCTTACTTAAGGCCGAGCGAACCTGCTGGTTCTCGTGATACTCATAATCATACTGGGCCTTTAAATCATGACATGAGTGCATAATGTAAGCTTTAAAAAAAAAAACATGCCTTTCGTCTTTCCCAAATCAAGGAAAATCTGTATACATATGAAACTTGTAACACAATGCATAATGCCATATCGGCTTACAGAGCCGCTTACAAGACCGACACGTACTATACGTGACTCTTGTCTCGCAAAGTCTCTAACATAACTCAAGATGCCATAACATAGATACTCCGACTCGGCAAAAGACTCCGGGAGGAAATGGAGCTCGCCAATCCATTGGAACATCTTCTACTAATATCCTCTACTCATCCGTATACACAACGTGGCATGAAACGCAGCCCCCGAAGAAAGGGGTCAGTACGAAATATGTACTGAGTATGCAAGCATGAAATACAGAAAACAAGGTCATAACCGAAGTAAGGAGTACAGAAAGTGAGCATAATAACCAGAATACCAAAATGCTTACTCTTGAAATACCAATCATGCATATTAATATCATATCCAACCTATTATGGGACTTAGTGACACAATCAGACAATCATTCTGCACACATGTGTATACATATAACGTGTCCCGGCCCTCTGGTGAAGGGCTCGGTAAATAAGATCATATCACCATCATACATATACATATAACGTGTCCCGGCCCTCTAGTGAGGGACTCGGTGAATAACGTGTCCCGGCCCTCTAGTGAGGGACTCGGTGGATAACGTGTCCCGGCCCTCTAGTGAGGGACTCGGTGGAGGAGATCCTGTCTCCATCATGTGTACATCATACTCGGCCCATCCTGTGGGCTGGCGCCATCATCACATCATCATATATATATAACGTGTCCCGGCCCTCTAATGAGGGACTCGGTGAATAATACAGTAGAGCTGTGCACGAAAACATGTCCTGGCTCGGGACTCAGTGAAAGATGTAACAACCATACGCACGAGCAGAGTAGTAAGCAACCACATACACATAAGTCATCCTTTGTGACTCAATAGATAAGTAGACAATCAACGCTCGAGTATCAGGATCATAGTCACACTCAGTACTCTTTGAACATCATTACGAACTATGTCAAATACGTCTCAGGGATCATAAACATGTATCAAGCCAATCCGAGCCCGCCTATGAAAGTTGCGGACATTATTCGTTATAGAATCCTTTGCGAACATATCAAAGCAATCCGAGCCCGTTTATGAAAGTTAGGGACATCATACATTATAGAACACTTTTGGAACAGGATTTCTTTATGCATCATTTACTATCCAAACATACAAAAGACTCAAGGACGATAGCTCGACCATATTAAGGATGCCAATATCAAGAAGTGAATAAGAATCGTAGACATGCTCGGATCGTAGGAATAGAGTTACCCCAAGGCTCGTATCGTATCATACTTACATCTAAGACATGCCAAAAGAAAGAAAGGGTAAGCTTTACATACCTGTTCCACCTCTTATTAGTTACGCTTATTCGTCCAAGCTCGCAAGTCTACATTTAAGAGGATTTACACAATCATTAGACTCATTATTACACGCTTGTCTTAGTCCTTCAAATAAATTCATTTATAGTCTGCCGAAATTTCGGCAACATCTCCCCTGTTTATATGCCTAGCCCGAAATTCCAATTCAATAACCAACAACATCAACAACAATACCAATAGTAATAACATCATTTCCAACACAACATATGCCATAAAACAGCCCACACACTGTTTTCCCATTTTCTTAACCAACCAACTTGCGATACGACTAATTAATAACTTTATTTCCGTAAGGAAGCCGAAATTAATACCAATAACATCGATAACAACATCTTCAATATCCTACAAAATAAATACATATATTTTTATCCAAATTTCTCTTCAAGCCTAAATTCATAATCCAACAACACCAACAAACGAATTTATCACACTATTCCCTCCGTTCTAATCCGTTAAAACTCTGAATAAACTTGTTAACGATGAAAAGGAACCTTAATCTTACCTCAAGTGTGCAGCCACCACATCCACCCTCTTCTTCTTGGTTGATTTTTAGCTCAAATTGAAGGCAACGCGACGTACGACACTTTTCTCTTCGTGGGCTTCGGAATTCGGGGCTCAGATTTTGGTCAAAATTGATTTTTCTCTCTAGGCTCTCCTCTCTCTTTTTCTCCAGAATTTTCTGGGTGTTTTGGTATGAAAAATGAGGAGAAAAGGCTGAAATTTTACTTAAAAAGGTGTGGGTAATGGGCCTGACCCGGTTGGGCTCGGGTTGGGCCTGGCCCACTGACCTTTCTGACTTAAAACATCCATATCTCCTTATCTCGATGTCTCCTGTGAACCCACGACCTATGGTTGGAAATATATTTCAATTATCTACAACTTTCATTCTGGGAGTTTTCCCAAATTCCAAACTCATAATACCGTTTTGGCCCCTCGAAGTCAGATCACCCGAAAACGTTTTCTTAAATCGTCCTTTTGGAGGGCTTACACTCATTTTTGGCTTATGGGTCCTTCTTAGGACTTGCTCAACTTCACATGTACTACCCATATATCTCTTCATATTTCCTTTATAAAATCCCGACATCTGGGCCCCACCTTAACTTATGGTTGCGAGGGCTATCATCAGGTAACTTGTTAACTGATTTACTCCATACGTTCTCCAATGTCATATGTACACTCTTATACGCAGATAATATAATCTTCATTCCCTAATTCTTGTATAACTAATATTCTCTCTCTTGAGCTCGTACTAAGCCATCGACTTAAAATCTTGGTAACGCAAACTTTCGGGGTGTAACATCTTTCCCCCCTTTAAAAACATTCGTACTCGAATGTTAAACTAGTCCTACGGGGTCTTATAAGCTTTTCGGGGAGTTCCTTTTATGGTTATCACATACAATTCATTCATCAATCAACATAGCCAATTAAGGAGTTTAGATTACCTGTAGGCATAGGAAATAAGTGGGGATACTTCTTCTTCATCTCCTCTTCAGCTTCCCAGGTCATCTCTTCCCTGTTATTGTTCCGCCACAATACCTTAACGGAAGCCACATCTTTAGTACGTAACCTTCTCACCCAATCGACGATCCGATATGGCTATAGGGTCCACTCCTCGTAGGATAACTCCTCTTCCGTCACCTGGATATCATCTATGGGAAATACCCTAGGAAGGATCACCTACATATTTGCGAAGCATTGGCACGTGAAAGATCATGCCGGCTTCCAAATCAGGTAGTAGGTCCCGACTCGTAGGCGACCTGGCCTACCTTACGGATAATCTGATAAGGCCCAATGCATCTCGGGCTCAGCTTTCCCTTTTTGCCGAATCTCATAAGACCCTTCATGGGTGACACTTTCAGAAATACCCAATCGCCGATCTGGAACCCTAAGTGTTGACGTCGATTATCTGCATATGATTTACGTTGACTGCGAGGTCCCCAATAACCTTCCCGAACAAGTTTTACCTTATCAATGGCCTGTTGAATCATATCTGGGCCGATTAACTTAGTTTTTTCCAACATCAAACCAGCCAGTAGGTGCCCCGCACTTCCTACCATCTCACCTTTGAAATCAATAACACAGGCCCGCAACATATCTCCTAGCGTCCGAATAGTACGCTCGATAGTCCGTCCGTCGATCCGAGGGTGACATCTTATGTATTGAGACTCCTCTAAAAGACTTTAACTGTCACTCTACCTTTTGCTTTTAGTCTCTATCTTTAGAGTTGGTTATCAAGTAGCGATGAAGTCCCCTCATATAATAACTTTACCTAGCCGCTCCCGGCTTTAACTATCATCAGCTGGTATAATTCTGAAAGAATTTGGCATATAAATTTACCCTCTTTTAGTAACCAGCTAGTTCTGATCATCTTGCTTAAATCATCTTATAATCCCCCTTTACTCAACTTGTAACATTCTAGGCACATTATCTCGTGTCGTCTCTTTATCTTTAATTCAAACCCTTCTATTGTCCCTTTGCTCAGATCTTGCTCTCAACTTTCCTGTCACATATGATGTTGCAATCTTTACGCGAATATACGAAGGTGCTCAAATTAGCCCAAGAAATACCTTAGCGTGGCTTCACTAATTCTTATGTTTTACTTGTCTTCGCCTCTCTTATCTTACAACCGGTATCGGGATAGGTTTTTGGTTCAACCATAGCCATGTCCTGTTTGTCCTCAGTACTAATTCTATCTCGGTAATTTAGCTTAAACCATCTTTACATCTTTCCTTAATGCACCCAAAAATCTAGTAACTATATTGTTATTACTGAATTCAAACTTTTCTCATTAAGTATTTGCTTGGTCTCATCCCTAGCATCTAAATATTCATAGGTAACATAACTACCCTTGTACGACTTGTATAAAGTATATTCAATCTTAGTCACGATCTTTCCTTCTCCTGGTTCATGCTACTTCACATATCCCCTCCGTACTAACATTCGCTTGTAGCCTATCTTGTCATACTCCTTTCCCTTCCTTTTCTCACTTCCTACTATAGGAGGTTTTCTATCTTTCTCCCTTGCTACTTATAGGTCGCGATATCATTAGCGAACAACTCTATTGCCCACATCTTAACCTCTAATCCAAAGATAGCAGTGTTGTCTTTCACAATGTCTCTGTAAGTTACTCGTTATCATTCTCTTGTCGTATTCTTTCTTTTTTTTTTTAAGCATCCACTTTCCAATGTCATATCATTTAAGATCTCCACAATTAATTCTCGCACTATCTCAACTACCATCCTAACTTCTACCCCTTTATTGCTTGGCTTTTAGATCTTACTAACTTGTCTCGGCAGAAGGAATCTTACACAACGTAGCCCAAGCATCCGTATCAAATATATTGTAGTGTCGATTGTCTCCATCTTACACTTGCATCTCTCGCACCCGCTTCCCCCCTTAAGGGTGTACTTATACTATTACCCGATTATACTTTGCCATATGTCCGTATTTCCAATCTCAATTAGGCGGCACTTTTATTCCGACATTTTGATCTCCTTGCCTTCCATCTACCCACTTTCTTTCTTTTCCAAATATCATTGTACTAGAACTTTCCAAGCTTAACCTGTAGTGAAAACAACATCAGCTTGCCTTGTAACATTTGTGCCATCTATATATTTTTTCTCACTTGAACTTCGTTACCCTGTCCGATTAATGCCTTCCATATACCGCCACGTTGGTTGCTGGAATACACATATCCGCTGATATAGCCATGTACGGGATATCATGTGCATACCTATATACATATATAATTTCTACTATCTTGCTTACAAAATATTTCCAAACGCTATTCAACTTACCCTGCTTCTAGAGCCGTGATGCACCTTCTTTCTCTTCACTGGTTCAGTCTGCCTCGTCCTATGTGACCTCTTAAGGTTTCCGCCCACTCTGTATACTCTAATTTCCCTTAGGCTACTCTAGCTTCCCATTTGGTTCTCCTGTGTCTGACTTTATAGGACTTTTGGTACACTTCCCGGGTCACCCATCCTAAAATTTCTCTCATTCCAGCACGCTTAACCTTGGAACTTTGATGAAATACGATGCTTTAATACTAGTATGATAGCGTCCACCTCACCGCATGACCTTCATCACACAATCTGAGTAAGTTGAAGTCTTAACAGATTTCGAAACGCTCTCATAACACATCTCCCTCCGAATTAGAAAGGGTCTCTTACTCTTCGACTCCACAATTACTATTTTAGCCCTTTTTCAATCCTCAATATTCACTTTTCACCTATGGATATGACTACTTTCCGTCCTAGACTTCCCGATTCCCAATGGTGAGGAACACACCTTGATCGCCGTTACTTATAAATACTTGGTTATCGGCCTTTGGATTTCTCGCTCTCATTTTACCTCGTTCCTCATCCTTTCTATAACCGAGTCTTTCACAGTCCCGTCACTTATAGTACTCGTATCCTTGGCTACACATGTCATGGTCTATTACTACACTGTTATCTCGCTTTCTTCTTATTTCCTTCTTCCAATTACCCTTTCTTTTCTTACACTCGCTATCATTTCCGTTATTATATAACCCTTATTCCAAACTTCCCCTACAGAACTTGATAAGCCTTCCTTATTCGTTCTATAGCTCGCTTTTCCGTTTCACACTTGCCTTTATATTCTAGCTACATAGATCACATCATAGCTTTGGCCACTTTCTCACTAGGCTTTACTTATTTTCATAACAATCCTCATTATATTCACATTATATCTTATTCGTAATCAATCCTATAATGTAACACTTCTTAACCCTTTACCCTTTCTGATCAACTTTATCCTTAATATCTCACAAGCTGTCTTATCAATACCTTCATATCCATCACAATCTTTTCCTCTGTACTCTTGTCTTAATCATACTATTACTTCTTTTAACTATAAGCTCGTCATAATTCATCCCTGCTTATCAATTCAGTCGGTACCTTAAATAACACTCCATCAAGATTTACCACTTTTTTCTAAACCATCTCTTAGATTACAAGCCCTCTCCAAATTCTTTTTACCATATCGATATCGACCTTCTAATTATTATTATCCTCAATTCAGAATTAACTTCTTTCTCGATGTCGGCCTACTCGTAGCTTAGTCAAATCTTACCATTACTATTGGCACGACCTTTCAAGACATATTACAAACCTATATCTCATTCTCTCTTTATTTCTAAGAAAATTTTGGCAGAGTTTCCTCTGTAATTGTTACTATCCCAAAACCAATGCACGCAGGAAATACCAACAATGCCTCATATATATATATATATATATATATATATATATATATATATCATATCATATCACAGCCACACAGGGCTCCCAATATCAACAACAGTACGAAAGTGATGAACATACCTCGTATGCCCAACTCAAACTGCACCTGTTACACTTTCTTGTTTACTTTCCCTTTTAATCTTCAACTTGTATTTCAATCGTACTTCAATATCTTACCCGACATATATCCTTCATACCTTTGCTTACCCGCGTGCTTTGTAACTTCCAATATCGCTAGTCACTTTCTTCTGTCGATGCCATTCTTCTGCTGAAATCAAAGGTTAGTATAAGGAATCTCATTCCCTATGACTTGGCTCTATGGCACGATCTCAGATGTGAAAGAAGAGTAACCACCCTAGATGCCCCGTAGCCTCCTTGTTTATAAATGTGGCGTGCTTCACACCATAAACAGACTCTCTTCGGACACGACTTTGCGTACAACCCCTAGGACGAACTGCTTCGATACCAATTTGTCACACCCCAACTTTCGATAGGGCATGATGGGCACCCGACCCTTACTTAAGGCCGAGCGAACCCGCCGATCTCGTGATACTCATAATCTTACTTAGGACTCTTAAATCATGAAATGAATGCATAATGTAAGCTTTTAAAAAAAAAAATGCTTTTCGTCTTTCCCAAATCAAGTAAAATCGTATATCATATGAAACTTGTAACATAATGCATAATGATACATCGGCTTACGAGCCGCTTACAAGACCGACATGTATATACGTGACTCGTCCGCAAAGTCTCTAACATAAATCAAGATACCATAACATAGATACTCGACTCGGCAAAGACCGGAAGGAAATGGAGCTCGCCAATCCACCGGAACATCTTCTACTAATATCCTCTACTCATCCGTATACACCGCGTGGCATGAAACGCGCCCCCGAAGAAAGGGGTCGGTACGGAATATGTACCGAGCATGTAAAGCATGAATACGTAAACAAGGTCATAACCGAAATAAGGAGTATAGAGAATTAGTACATAATAACCGAAACCAAAATGCTTGCCTTTGAAATACCAATCATGCATATTAATATCATATCCAACCTATTATGGGACTTAGTGACATAATCGTGAAATCATCATCTTGTGTATACATATATACGTGTCCCGGCCCTCCAGTGAGGGACTCGGTAAATAAGATCATATCACCATCATACATATGCATATAACGTGTCCCGGCCCTCTAGTGAGGGACTCGGTGAATAACGTGTCCCGGCCCTCTAGCGAGGGACTCGGTGGATAACGTGTCCCGGCCCTCTAGCGAGGGACTCGGTGGAGGAGATCCTGTCTCCATCATGTGTACATCATACTCGGCCCATCCTACCGCCATCATCACATCATATATATATAACGTGTCCCGGCCCTCTAATGAGGGACTCGGTGAATAATACAAAGAGAGTGCACGAAAACATGTCCCGGCCGGGACTCGGTGAAAGATGTAACAACCATACGCACGAGCGAGAGTAGTAAGAAACCATATACACATAAATCATCCTTTAAGACTCAATAGATAAGTAGACAATCAACGCTCGAGTATCGGAATCATAGTCACACTCGTTCTTGAACATCATTACGAACTATGTCAAATACGTCTCGGGGATCATAAACATGTATCAAGCCAATCCGAGCCCGCCTATGAAAGTTACGGACATTATTCGTTATAGAATCCTTTACGAACATATCAAAGCAATCCGAGCCCATTTATGAAAGTTAGGGACATCATACATTATAGAACACTTTTGGAACAGGATTTCTTTATGCATCATTTACTATCCAAACATACAAAAGACTCAAGGGCAGTAGCTCGACTATATTAAGAATGCGAATATCAAGAAGTGAATAAGAATCGTAGACATGCTCGGATCGTAAGAATAGAGTTACCCCAAGGCTCGTATCGTATCATACTTACATCTAAGACATGCCAAAAGAAAGAAAGAGTAAGCTTTACATACCTGTTCCACCTCTTATTAGTTACGCTTATTCGTCCAAGCTCGCAAGTCTACATTTAAGAGGATTTACACAATCATTAGACTCATTATTACACGCTTGTCTTAGTCCTTCAAATAAATTCATTTATAATCTTGAAATTTCGCAAAGATCTCCCCTATTTATATGCCTAGCCCGAAATTCCAATTCAATAACCAACAACATCAACAACAATACCAATAGTAATAACATCATTTCCAACACAACATATGCCATAAAACACCCACACATCGTTTTTCCATTTTCTCAACCAACCAACTTGCGATACGACTAATTAATAACTTTATTTCCGTAAGGAAGCCGAAATTAATACCAACAACATCGATAACAACATCTTCAATATCCTACAAAATAAATACATATATTTTTATCCAAATTTCTCTTCAAGCCTAAATTCATAATCCAACAACACCAACAAACGAATTTATCACACTATTCCCTCCGTTCTAATCCGTTAAAACTCTGAATAAACTTGTTAACGATGAAAAGGAACCTTAATCTTACCTCAAGTGTGCAGCCACCACGTCCACCCTCTTCTTCTTGGTTGATTTTTAGCTCAAATTGAAGGCAACGCGACGTACGACACTTTTCTCTTCATGGGCTTCGGAATTCGGGGCTCAAATTTTGGTCAAAATTGATTTTTCTCTCTAGGCTCTCCTCTCTCTTTTTCTCCAGAATTTTCTGGGTGTTTTGGTATGAAAAATGAGGAGAAAAGGCTGAAATTTTACTTAAAATGTGTGGGTAATGGGCCTGACCCGGTTGGGCTCGGGTTGGGCCTGGCCCACTGACCTTTCTGACTTAAAACATCCATATCTCCTTATCCCGATATCTCCTGTGAACCCACGACCTATGGTTGGAAATATATTTCAATTATCTACAACTTTCATTCTGGGATTTTTCTCAAATTCCAAACTCATAATACCGTTTTGGCCCCTCGAAGTCAGATCACCCGAAAATATTTTCTTAAATCGTCCTTTTGGAGGGCTTACACTCATTTTTGGCTTATGGGTCCTTCTTAGGACTTGCTCAAATTCACATGTACTACCCATATATCTCTTCATATGTCCTTTATAAAATCCCGACATGTGGGCCCCACCTTAACTTATGGTTACGAGGGCTATCATCGAGTAACTTGTTAACCGATTTACTCCATACGATCTCCAATGTCATATGTACACTCTTATACGCGAGATAATATAATCTTCATCCCTAATTCTTGTATAACTCTCGCTCTCCCTTGAGCTCGTACTAAGCCATAGACAGTCTTGGTAGCGCAAACTTTCCGGGGTGTAACATTTTGCATGTTAAAGGTCCCATCTTTTCTTCTCTACTATAATGCTTTATAGCATGCCTTAATCCATTTCCTTTTTTCATGTTTTATCGTTCTTGGTATGCTATTACACTTTGTTTGTAAACAAATTTGATTAAATGTGGACTGGTTAATGGTGTTCTCTGATCGTGTCTTTGAAGTTAATATTGTGCATAGCAATACGGTGACGCAATATCCGGGTTTTAAAACGTTGAATGATTGTAATACTAATACTTTGCTTCAAAACAATTTGTCTCCTAAATACACAAGCCTTATAGGTGCTTGTTATGAGAAAAATGTGGTTTTCCTTCAATTCAAAGTGATGTTTAAGTTTAGTACAGTATAACATTTCTGGTTTTGGGCATCCTATGGAGTTTTCATGCATATGCATATGTGATTTAAAAATTTCTTTTGTTTTTTTTTGTTAGTTTGAGACTTGTGTTTTAATTTAGTACTAAATGTCCTTTTAGAATATTAGTTCAAAAGTTTCTGCTTGTAATTCAATTCGTGGATTAGTTATGCTATATTACCGTGTGCTTTTATTTAATTTAATTAACTCTCTTCTGTTAGTCATGTACTCAGTACTTATGTTAAGATTCTTTCCATTTGCTGCAATGCCATTTTACGGGTTTATGGGGAAGTTATAATGAAGTGCTTTCTTCAATAAGTGACGAGAATTGATAACTGAGATGGTCCACAAGGCTAATTAGTGAGGGAGCGAGATTAGTTGCGAATGACTTCAAAACCCGTTGTCAATAGAGATGCTCGAAAGAGAGTTAGTTTGGATTACGACCCAAATCAAAAAAATTTAGAAGTTAATTAATTAATTTAAGCGATTATTATTGACGAATTGAATGAATCGTTTTAAATAAAATTTACTTACCATAGTCGAAGCCGTATTAATTGGGATGGATAAACCTTAAGTGCGCTAGATGCTTATTTAAGCGCGAGGAAGTGGGAACGATCCATAAATGCCTCAAAATGCGCGAGAGACACAAATCAAAATTTGTGGTAAGGCTGGAAAGCGCTGCTATCAGTACGCCGCACATTAATAAAATAAAATAAATTCAAAAGCGAATAAAAGGCGGGCCATAAGTATTTCAAGGCTCATACGCATTTTATCCAAAATTTAGTTAATCTGAATATTAGTCAATAAAAGTGACCGTGCTAAAATCACGGGACTCGGGGAATGCCTAACACCCTCTCCCCCGTCAACAGAATTTCTTACCCGATCTTTTGTTTTTGCAGACCAATAATAAAAGAGTCATTTCCTTTTAATTAGGGATTCATAATGTGACTTGGAACACCAAAACTCAATTTCAAGTGGCGACTCTGTAAAGAAATAATCCTTTTCAAAACCGTTACTTCAATTGGAAAAACCCTTTAATAATAAAACTCGTGTCCCGCGTGGTACGAAAAAAGGGGTGTGACAATAATTCAGATAATAAAGCAAGATAGGCAAATAAATCAACAAGTATAAGTCAAACATAATCGGAACCAAGTCTACGTCATCGCCTAAGTAGAGCATCTAAACCCAAATGTGCCAAGTCTCAATATGTCTAATCTGAAACCAAAATCACAAGTAAAACACCAAATCATCTCAATATAAGCCATGATGCAATGCAACGCAATCATGTATGAATGCAATGCAATGCAATGCCAAGCCATGTTGTGTACACATGTACTCCGGACGAAAATATCGACGTCACGGTAGCACAACCCAAGGTGACTCGCATAGTCTAAGTGCCACTCGTCCCGGATCTTTGCCCAACAAACAGACGAGACCCTGGATCTTTGCCCACGGGGGATTCTCACCGGCACCACCTTGGGGGACCCGCGGAGTCCATGCACCCACTCAATCCACGATTCCGGAATGAACATCGGATATCGGACTCTCACGTCACTCAAGTAAAAATTGAGTCCAGCTCATCACAGTGTTTCATCAAGTATCATCAAGGTATCAACAGTATATCATGAATGGATGAGAATGCGTGCAATGCAAGTGTCAACATCAATAATCTGATCAATATCACAAGTACTAACATGGGTACGCCAACAACATATCAACGTCACAAGTGCCAACATGGGTACGCCAATAATATATCAGTGTCACGAGTAGCAACATGGGTACGCCAACAATATCAGTGTCACAAGTACCAACATGGGTACGCCAATAATATCAGTGTCACAAGTACCAACATAGGTACACCAACAATATCAGGAAAGACTACACAAGTCATATAAAACTCTATCCTCGTATCAACATCAACCTGTAAGATACTACAATATCACAATCAAGATGGAACAACAGATTCCAATATCTACTAACAACACGTGGCATCAAGACAACACAATAGAACAATCAAGTCACAACACAACGGGGTGGCTAGCTCCAATCACGCAACAGGGCCCAACCCAAGACAATATCCAACCCAACTTCATACCCGAAGGTTTACATGTTTTCTCTGACAATATAATCTAAATATATGTTTCGCTATACGAAGTCTCACCAAGGGTAAGTCATAACCTACTTGGAAGGCCGAACAGCAATATCACCAACAATCACACCTGTTATATCCCATATTTTTGTACATTGGGATATTTTAAGCTAATCGCGACAAGTTAAGGACAAGACTATTTTGGGACCCGAGGTAGAGATTTTTAACCTCCGATTTGTGTTTTAATGTACAAGTTGCTTACAAATTTTATTTGGTATAGAAATATTAATGGAGATTAGGGATTAATTAACCATGATTAGATTATTAAGTGGGATTAAATTTAATTACTTCATTAATTGGCCATAAGTGGCCGTGTGGGCCCCACCCCTGACATGGCCAAGTGTAATTGGCTCACACTTTGGGTGGGCCACGTGTCCAGCCCATGGACATCCTATATATAGTAATTTCATGACTCATCCTTCAACTAGCCACTCATTTATATATAGTAATTTCATGACTCATCCTTCAACTAGCTTGTGCATTGTTGATCAAAAAAATATTTTCTCCAAGTATTTCAGCTCTTTGGAAGGTGTATAACAACATGGAAATTGATCCTAGGTAGCAAGAACAAGTATTAATTCAAGGCACAAATTCTAGCCAAGTTGAGAAGACAAGTATTAAAGGTAAGGTTTAACTTTCTTTTGCATGTATTAAGGGTGGTTGTGAACGTGTTGTAGTTGTAGAAATGAATGAAATTTATGGAACCATATGTGTTGGTGTTGAAGCCGTGTAGGGGCTGTTTTGTGTAGGAATGATGAATTAATTTTACTTAGTATTTTTGGTTGTTGTTGTTATGGATTGTATGGTGAGAATGAAGGCTTAATGATTCAAGTTGGAGTTGTAATTGTTTGTGGGCTGTTGTAGAAGCTAATATGATGTTAATATAGTTTCTTGCATTTGTGTGAATGACGTTGTTAACGTATGGTTATTGGTATAGTTCATGAAATTGGAAGAAAAGAATGTGTTGTTGTTGTTCTTGTTGAGTTTGGAAGATTGCGGGTTGTATGGTATGTTGGTTGGGCTGTTTTGAATATTGTGCGAGTTGTCCGAAGTGTCCTCGAGTCTTGTTTGAATGGTCTCGGGTTAGCACTTGAACGTGTGATCATTGGTGTTGGCTTGGTTGTATATAGTTGGTTTGAATATAAGCGAAACGTCATCTAATCGTCTAGAAAGGAGTTACTAACATTAGAGTGCGTTTGAATCTCTTCGTAGTTCTTGACGTCTTAATATAGGTTGAAACACTGTTGGGCAGCGTATACGCGTTGTGTTGCGAGTAAACGCTAAAGGTATGTAAAGCCTATCCCTTCTTTCTTTTGGCATGTCCTAGATGTAAGTAAGATATGATATGAGCTTTGGGGTAATTCTATTCACAAGTTCCGAGCATGATTTGTGATTCTTATTCACTTCTTGATGTTAGAACTCTCAGAATAGTCGAGCTATTGCCCTCGAGTCTTTTATATGATTGAATAGTAAATGATGCATAAAAGTTCCCATTCCTAAAGGATTCTATAATGAATAATGTCCTTAACTTTCATAAGCTGTCTCGTATTGATTTGATACATGTCTATGATCCCTGAGACTTTCCTTTATAGAGTTCGTAATGACATTTAGAGAGAACTTAATATAGTTATCATCCTGACATTCGAGAATTAATTAGTCTACTTATCTATTGAGTCTCAAAAGATGATTTGGGTGCATATGGTTACTTACTACTCTGCTCGTGCACTGTTACATCTTTCACCTCGAGTCCGGGCCGGGACATGTTTTCGGGCACAGATCCACTGCATTATTCACCGAGTCCCTCACTAGAGGGCCAGGACACGTTATATGTATATGTATATGATGATATGATGATATGGGGATGGCGGCCAGGATGGCATATAATGACTTTATTCACCGAGTCCTCACTAGAGGGCCGGGACATGTTATATATGCATATGTACAGGATGATTATCTAATTATGTCACTAAGTCCCATAACGGGTTGGGTATGATATTGACACGTATGATTTATGTTCAAAGGTAAGCCTTGTGGTTTTACCTTTATTGTACTAGTTTTCTACACTCCTTATTTCGGTATGATCCTACTCACTATATTTCATGCCTTACGTGCTCAGTACATATTCCGTACTGACCCCCTTTCTTCGGAAATTTCGTTTCGTGCCCGCCGTATATGACGCTCATTTTGGTGATCCGCCAGCTTAAAATATCCATTCAGCTACCTTGGAGTGCTCCCTTGTTCCGGAGCCTAGCTTTTTGGTACAGATCCTCTTGTTGTATATATGTGTTTATCCAGGGGTACGGCGGGGCCCTGTCCCGTCATATGATGTTGTTGTTACTCTTAGAGGTTTGTAGACATATGTGTGGGTTTGTATATAGTTACTGTTCAGTTCTATCTGTATGATTTATGTTTGGGACGTTCCCATTCGTAGTGGCAGCCTTGTTGGTTGCGTATATATATATATATATATATATATTTTGGGATGTTGTGCGTAGTGGTAGCCTTGTCGGCTTGCGTTGATATAAACATATATGCTTTGGGAGTCGTATATTATGATAGCCTTGCCGGCTTATGTACTATGATATCTGTTGAAAGTTGTAACTCCCAGGAGACAGGTTGCTATGATACGTCTATATAATGCGACAGTTTTGAGACGACGTCTTGCCTTTTTATTTATAAGTTCTTTATTATGCTAGTTGTGGATGATTATAGTTAACAGGTGCGTACGAGTGTCCAGTTCGGGCACTAGTCACGGCCTACGGGGTTGGGTCGTGACAAAAGTGGTATCAGAGCAGTTCATCCTCGGAGTATCTACAAACCGTGTCTAGTAGAGCCTTGTTTATCGGTGTGTTGTGCACTACATCTATAAACAGGAAGCTACAGGGCATTTATTATGTTATCTTTCCTTCTTACTCTAAATCGTGCGATAGAGCCGTATTATCAGGATAATTCCTCCCTAACGGATTATTATATTTACGACGATGCCTCCTTAACGCCAAATTTCCAAAATAGAATTGTATCCGAGAGAGACCGACGAGATTCGGAGAGTTACTAGGGCCCGTACCCGGCTTATGCGAGGTTGTGCTCCGGTCGGCGAGCTCATGGTAAACCGCCGCTACCCGAGGAAGAGCATAGGAAGCGACGCTATATGATTTTTATGCCGAGGGGGCGGCTCCACCTACGCCATCCAAAGTTCCGGTGTGGAACCTCGAGCTCCTCGACCACAGGGACGGAGGATAGGGCCATGAGAGATGCGAAACGATTTGCGAGATTAGTGTCGGGGGCGAGGCTTACAGCACCACGGATTAGGAGGTGACTATGCGGACGGGCGACATGATAGTTTGAGGCCGTGATTTCTTGACTTGTAATCCCCCGAGTTCTACGGGTCAAAGCCCGCGGAGGATCCGCGCAGTTATTTATTCGGCGGATGCGGCGTACATTGAGGATAATCAGAGCTTCTGAGACTGAGTCTGTCGAGTTGGCTTCATATCGGTTGCGTGATGTAGCTGTTAATTGGTATGAGTCCTAGGAGTTGTCTAGGGGCGAGGATGCTCCTCCAGCAGTATGGGATGAGTTCGTGGAGGCCTTTCTGGGCCATTTTCTGCCTCCGGAGATGAGGTGAGCCAGAGTTGATAGATTTTTGCATTTGAGACGAAATGGCACGAGTGTTCGGGATTATAGTCTCGAGTTTGATTCGTTGGCTACATACACCCACTATTGTGGTTGATATGGCTGATAGGGTGCATCATTATGTGATGGGGCTGGATCAGTACTTGGTTGATAGCTGTATGATAATGGCTTCTCAGCCCGGTATGGATATTGCCCGGGTACAGGCTTATGCACAGGGGGTGGAGGATCGACATAGGGGGCGTCCGTCAGACAGAGATCATGACAGGGGCCAGCCCAAGAGGGCTAGATCGACTGGTTATTTTGGGGAGTTTCGAGGCAGGCAGCCTCAGCAGCAGTATAGCAGATATCCTCCCCAGCCAGCACGGAGTGCACCCCCCACGATTCAATAAAAGGAGGTTCGATAGCACGGGGTATTCAGGGTCGGTCGAGCTCCGGGGCTTCGAGGTTCGCATGGATGTCAGGGGTGCGGGTCGAGACGAGGCCATCTATGCCTCGGTCTTCTCGATGCGGCGCGCGACATCCGGGGGAATGCCGTCTCGCTGCGGCGCTTATTTTCTTGCGGTCGTCAAGCCATATTATGAGGAGGTCCGTATAGGGGTAGTCCAATGGTGCGGCTCGGCTAAGTTTTGTCGATTCTTTGGTTCATCTTCTTCGTAGCTATGCGCCCAATGGGGAAAAGTATCATGCCGATACCAGCAGGCCGTGGCAGAGGCCGTGGCAGAGCTTCCAATTCTAGCGGTCCTTTGAACCGCATATATGCTTTGGCTAGTAGACAGGATCAGGAGGCGTCACCAAATGTGGTTATAGGTATATTATCGATTTTCTCTCGAGACGTATATGCATTGATAGATCCAAGCTCCACTTTATCATATATATCTCCCTTTGTTGCTAGTAGAATCGGGATAAAACCTGAATCGATTGAGCCATTCAAGGTAGCTACACCGGTATGAGATTCTGTTATATCAAACGGTGTATATAAAAGGTGTTCGGTGAATATATATAGTCGTCGTACCTGTTGGCGCATTTGATAGAGTTAGATATGAAAGTTTGATGTTATTATGGGTATGGATCGGCTAGCTTCTTGTTATGCTAACGTTGATTGTACAAACAAGACGGGGCGGTTTCGGTTTTCGGGGAGCCAACTATAGAATGGCTAGGGAATACGGCATCGCCGAGGGTAAGTTTATTTCATACTTGGCAAGAAAGATGGTTAGAAAGGGTTATATTTATCATCCTTTCGTGTGTACATGATTTGAAAACGAGGGCACATTAAATTCTTCGATCGATCCCGTAGTCAATGAATTTCCGGATGTATTTTGCGACATGAACTTCCGCTTTTTCCTCCCCAACGGGAGATAGAGTTTACTATAGATGTGTTGCCGGATACTCGGCCATATCTATTCCTCCCTTAAGAATGGCACTGTGAGTTCCAAAGAATTGAAGGAGGCAAAGTAGAGATTTGTTAGAGAAGGGCTTCATTAGGCTCCGAGTACATCACCTTGGGGAGCGCCGTCTTGTTGTGAGAAAGAAAGATGGGTCGGTGCGAATGTGTATTGATTATAGGCGGTGAACAAGGTGACTATAAAGAATAGATATCCCTCTCCTATTGATGATTTATTTGACCCCGCCAAGTCGTGCTAAGTATTTCTCGAAGATAGACAAAAACTATATCCGGCTATCACCATAAGTGCGGGTAAGAGAGGAAGATATTCCAAAGCGCATTGGTGACCCGACATGGCACTATGAGTTTAGGGTGATGTCTTTTGGGCCGACTAATGCTCGTTGTTGTTGTGTTTATGGACTTGATGAATCGGGTATTCAGGCCATTTCTAGACATGTTCGTGATTGTGTTTAGTGATGATATTCTGGTTTATTCACGATCAGAAGAAGAGCATTCGGATCATCTGAGGACGGTACTTAGATGTGCTCCAAAGACCAGAAATTGTATGCTAAGTTCTCTAAATGTGAATTTTTGACTTCGAGTTAGCATTCTTGAGGCATATTATCGGAAATATGGCATCGGGTGGATACAAGAAGATTGAGGCACGTAAAGAACTTGGCCTAGACCTACGACGCCTACCGAGGTACATAGTTTTTAACAATTAGCAGGATATTACGGAGATTTGTGGAGAAGTTTGCTTCAATTTCGGCGCCTTTAACGAGGCTAACTCGAAGGCATGTCTTAAGTTCCAATGGACTCGACTTGTGAACGAAGCCTCCATTCTTCGAAAGAATTGACTACATTCTTATTCTAACTCTCCTTGAGGGGCAGATGGTTATGTCATTTATTGTGATGCTTCCGGTGTTGGGCTAGGTTGTGTATTAATGCGAAGCATGGCGAGTTATAGCCTATGCCTCCCGGCGGCTCCTAAAGCTCTACGAAAGAAATTATCCTACTCATGATCCGGAATTAGCATTATGGTGATTCACGCCTTGAAGCTATGGAGGCATTATCTATATGGCATGCATGTTGATATTTATACGGATCGCAAAAGTCTACCCAAGTATATTTTTAAGCGATAGGAGCTGCAATTTATTCGGAGAAAAGATGGCTAGAGTTCTTTGAAGGATTATGATGTTGATATTCTATACCATCCGGGAAAGCCAACGTTATAGCGTGCACTTACCGTAAGTCAATGGGCATCTTGACGGACGTGCAACCGTAAAGGAAAGAAATGGTTCGTGAGATTTATCGGCTAGCTATCTTGGGGTCCGTTTGACCGATTTCCGGAGATACGGGATTTCGTCCGAGGAAGTTGTCGAATCCTCTATTATGGAAGAGGTAAAGCGACGTCAATACGAGGACCGTGTTTGCATGCGTATAGAGACGTGTACCTTCAAAAGGGAAAGGACCCATTCGAGGTCACACCTGATGGAGTACTACGATATGCAGGCAGATTGTATGTACCTGAGATTGTAGGGCTACGGCAACAGGTTATGGGAGAGGCACATTATGCCCGTTATTCTATTCATCCGGGGTAAACAAAAATGTATCATGACCTCAAATGTTTGTACTGGTGGGATGGCATGAAGAAAGACATAGCGTAGTTTGTTGCGAAAGGTGCCCAAATTGTCAACGGAGTTAAGATCGAGCATCGAAGCACCGGTGGATTATTACGGGAGATAAATTCCGACTTAGTAGTGGGAAGCAATCAATATGGACTTCATTACGGGTTTACCTCGCACTCCACGGAAGTATGATTCCATATGGGTTATAGTAGATAGGCCGACAAAATCGGGGGATTTTCTTATTCGTAGTGACTACTTATTAAGCCGAGGATATATATATATATATATATATATTAATAGATAGTAAGACTTATATATATATATATATATATATATATATATCGATGACGGTGCTCGGTTCTGTCACCTAACTCATAGGAGATCATTCCCGAAGGATTGGGGACACGTGAGTCTTAGTACAACATTTCACCCTCGGAGGTTGACGGACAGAGCCGAGCGTACTATTCGGACGTTAGGAGATATGTTGCGGGCCTTGTGTTATTGATTTCGTAGGTACGGGATGATCATCTACCACTTATTGAGTTTATAACTATAATAATATACTATCATTCTAGCATCCGGATGGCACCGTATGAGGCTCGTATGGCAGGAAGTGTGAATCACCCATTGGCTGGTTTGATGTTGGGAGACTAAGCTAATCGGCTCCCGAGATATGATTCGGCAAGCTTTGATAAAGTAAAACTTATTCGGGAAAGGTTGTTAGCACTCGAGTCGACGGTCTATGCGGATAATCGACATCGACATTTAGAATTCCGTATTAGTGATTGGGTATTCTTTAAGGTGTCACCTAAGAAGGGTGATGAGATTCGGCAAAAAGGGAAGCTCGGCCCCGAGATATATTGGGCCTTATCGGATTGTTCGTAAGGTAGGCAATGTTGCCTACGAATTAGAATCCTACCATATCGATCCGGAAGTAGTACATCCGATGTTTCATGTGTCTATGCTTCGCAAATGTATTGGTGATCCTTCGGATTACAAAAGTGGATGATGTCTAAGTGACGGAAGAGCTATTATATGAGGAGAATCCCCTAGCTATACTTGATCATCAAGTGAGAAGGTTGCGTACTAAAGACGTGGCCTCCGTTAAGAACGTATTGTGCGATAACAATAATATGGAGGAGATGACTTGGGAAAGTGAAGAGGAGGTGAAGAAGAAATATCCTTACTTGTTTCCTATGCCCACAGTAATCTCAACTCTCAATTTGGTTATGTTGATTGATAAATAAAATGAGATGCTATGTGTTATAACTATAGAAAGAGACTCCCCGAAGTGTTTATAAGACCTCGTAAACTAGTATAACATTCGAGGATGAATGTTCTAAAGGGGAAGGATGTTATATCCCGTATTTTGTAAACATTTGGGACATTCTAAAGCAAATTACGACAAGTTAAGGACAAGACTATTTTGGGATACGAGGCTCCAGATTTTTAACCTCCGATTTGTATTTTAATGTACAAGTTGCCTATAAATTTTATTTGGTATAGAAATATTAATGGATATTAGGGATTAATTAACCATGATTAGATTATTAAAGTGATTAAGACTTAATTATTTCATTAACCAAGTCAAAGTTGGCCGTGTAGTCCCACCTATGGCTTGGCAACATAATTATAATCACTATGAGTGGGACATGTGTCCAACACCTAGGCACCATATATGGAAATTTGATGACCAAGCTCACCATTTTCATCTTTATTCACAAAAACTTAGAAGAAAGTTAGAGAGAGAGAGAGAACCTCTCGGCCATGGTATGAGCCGAGAATAAGCTATGTAAAACCTTGATCAAATTTATATTTTCTCAAGTATTTCAACTCATTAGAAGGTTTATATTAACGTGGAGTTGATTTTAGAGCAACAAGAACAAGAATAAATTCAAGGCACAAATTCTAGCCAAGTTGGAAAGCAAAGTATTAAAAGTAAGGTTTAATCTTTCTTTTGCATGTACGTTGGGATGGTTCGTGAAATGTGTTATAGTATGTAGAAATGAATGAAATTATGGAATTATGTATGTAGATGTTGAAAGCCGTGTAGGGGTTGTTTGTGTAGGAATGATGAATTGATTTACTTGTATATTTTGGTTGTTGTTGTTATGAATTTTGGATGAAAATGAAAGTTTGATGGTTCAAATTGGAGTTGAAATCCTTTGTGGGATGTTGTAGAAGATAGTATGTTGTTAATATAGTTTCTTATATTTATATGGATGATGTTGTTAACGTATGGATTGTTGGTATAGTTCATATAATTGAAAGGAAAGAATGTGTGTTGTTGTTCTTGTTGAGTTTGGACGATTGTGGTTGTATGGTATGTTGAATGGGCTATTTTGAATATTGCGCGGGTGGTCCGAAGTGTCCTCAAGTCTTGTTTGAATAGTCTCGGGTTAGCACTTGAACGCATGATCATTGGTGTTGGCTTGATTGTATATAGTTGATTTGAATATAAAGGAAATGTCGTCAAATTATTTAGAAAGGAGTTACTAACATTAGAATGCGTTTTGAATTCCTACCGTAGCCTAATCGTAGTTCTTGATATCTAAATATAGGTTAGAGTACTATTGGGCAGTCAGATACGCGTGTGTTGCGAGTAAACGCTAAAGGTATGTAAAGCTTACCCTTCTTTCTTTTGGCATGTCCTAGATGTAAAGTATGATATGATATGAGCTTTGGGAAATTCTATTCTCAAATTTCGAGTATGATTTATGATTCTTATTCACTTCTTAATGTTAAACTCTCGGGATGATCGAGCTATTACCCTCGAGTCTTTTATATGATTGAATAGTAAATGATGCATAAAAGTTCCGTTTAAAGGATTCTATAATGAATAATATCTATAACTCCCGTATAATTTTTCTCGGATTAACTTAATACGTGTCTATGATTTCTGAGGCATTATTGATATAGTTTGTAATGATATTCAAGGAGTACTGAGTGTGACTATTATATTGTTGCTCGAGCGCTGATTAGTCTATTTATCTATTGAGTCTCAAAAGATGATTTATATGTATATGGTTACTCACTACTCGCTTCGTGCATATACCGTCACATCTTTCACCGAGTCCCGGGCCACATGTTCTCGTGCACAAGCTTCGCATTATCCACCGAGTCCCTCACTAGTGGGCCGAAACACGTTTTATGTATATGTATATGATGATATGATGACATGATGATATGATGATACGGGAATGATGGCCAGGATGGCATATGATGACTTTATTCACCGAGTCCCTCACTAGAGGGTCGGGACACGTTATATGTACATGTATATGATGCTTAATTTATCGAGTCCCTCACTAGAGGGCCGGGACACGTTATATATGCATATGTACAGGATGATTATCTAGTTATGTCATTAAGCCCTATAACGGGCTGGGCATGATATTGATATGTATGATTTATGTTCAAAGGTAAGCCTTGCGGTTTTCTGGCTGTTGTACTAGTTTTCTATACTCCTTATTTCAAAAGATGATCACATTTCATCGTATTTCATGCTTTACATGCTCGGCACATATTCCGTACCGACCCCCTTTCTTCTGGGCCGCGTTTCATGCCCGCAGTACGTACGCTCATTTTGGTGATCCGCCGGCTTAGGATACCTATTCGTTGTCTTGGAGTGCTCCCTTGTCCGGAGCCTAGCTTTTTGGTACAGATTCTTCTGTTGTATATACGTGTTTATCCAAGGGTACGATGTGGCCCCCGTCTCGTCATATGATACCGTTGTTACTCTTAGAGGTCCGTAGACATACGTGTGGGTTCGTATATAGTCACCGGCTCGCCCGTTCGTATGATATATGTTTCAATGTTCCCATTCGTAGCGGCGCCTTTGCGGCTTGCGTATATATATATACTTTGGGATGTCGTATGTAGTGGCAGCCTTGTCCCGCCACGTATATGTTTAGTTGGGGTGTACCCACATGTTGTGATAGCCTTGCCGGCTTATGTACGACGTTATTTGTTGGACTTTAATTGTGAGACAAAGTTGTTTTGATATATATACATATGCGAGGATTTGAGACGACATCTTGCCTTTTATATAAAGTTATTATCGTGCTGAAGTTGTCAGACCGATTATAGCTAGGAATGTATACGAGTGTCCATGTTAGAACCCGTATTTTTGTACATTGGAATAATCCGGATTAATTATAATAAGTTAAGGACAAAACTATTTCGGGATACAAAGTCGGGATTCTTGACCTTCGATTTTATTTTGAGATATAAGTTGTGTATGAATTTGTTGGTATGGAACAATTAGGAAAATTTGGGACCAAAAGTGATAAAATTGGAAGTTGAAAAATCATCCATTTTCCATAGTTGGCATGTGAGTGGATTGAGGCCCCACACAATTTTTGTGTCAACTTTTTGAGTGGAACAACACATTAATGTGGGCCAAGGAAATTGTACACTTCATATATTAGATAAAAGATGACTTCTAGTCCTTATTTTCATTCACCCACACTTAGAAAAAAGAAGCAAAAGCTGAAAACCCCCAAAGAGGTTTTTGGCCAATTGAATCCAAAAAACCCACCCCCATTTTTAGCTCTTCCAAAATTATTCCATTGATGTAAACCCACTATATCGAGGTCCCTAAGTAGCGTGAAAGCATCATGGAGCGATCAACCCACTAATTTTCATATTTGGAAACCCTAAGCTATTGGGAAATTGAAGAAGAAAGGTAAGAATTCTTTATGTTTATGTGTGTTGTAGAGGTTGTATGTATGTTGTAGTATGCTAATTGGATGGAAAATCATGAAATATGGAATGTTGAAAGTGAGTCAGCGTGTGGTGTTGTAGCCGTAGAAAGCGTGTGTGTGTGTCGTGTGATATTGAAACTATGAATTAAAGCTTAGTTAGTATATTATGATCATTGTAAGGTGAAGGAACGTATCGAGAATCATCCATGTGTGTATGTCAAAAAGTTAGCCGAAACGGGTCACCTTATGTGCCAAGAATTGAATTAGTATCGCTTAACGTTTAAGTCGTCGTCGCTATGAATTCTATGTTGGAAATGAATGTCTAATGACTTAAATGGATGTTGTAGTTGTTGTGGACTGATTTGGAGATTTTTATGCATTTAATGTTTTTTGTATATTGATGAAAATAACATTGTTAGAATGTGAATTGTGGATGCAATCATGATTCGAAATTGAGAATAAGTCAAGTGAGGTTCTCTTGGGGTCGTTTGGGGTCATTTTGAATTGGAGAAAAATTTGGGTTGTTGGAAATGTTGTATGAATTGCTTAGAATACCTCTAAATATTGTTGGTATGGGTTCGGGTTAGTATGTGAATGTATAAGCGCCGACGTTAGCTTGAATGCAAGTCGTCGAATTGAATTTATGCAAGTTGTAGAATGATGGAAAAGAAAGCTATTTTTGTTGTATTGCTTTCCGGATTGATTGTGATGTTGCTAGGTTGGTTATTGTTGTTGTTGTTGATTGTTTTGGCCGAGTTAAATTTCGTTTTTGGTGTCCTATTTACATAGGGAAATGCCGCCCAAATTTCGTAGAATTAAGGGCGAAATTGGAATTTAATGCCCAAAAAGTCTTTAGCTAATGTTTGGCATTTTGTGGCTTGTTTATAGATCGTGGGCAGCCCGAATCATAGGTTGGGATTTAGCTTGAGTGTGGATCATATTGGAGAGCGTTTCGAGGTATGTAAAGTAACCTTTCCTTTTGGCATGCCTTAGTTAAAATAAAGCTATGATACGAGCCTCTAGGAAACTTTATTCTCGCAATCCGAGCTTGTCTATGATTCGCATGTGTTTCCTTGGTATTCTTGTGCTAATATGCCATAACATTGATCCTTATATCCTTGGAATTCATAATTTTAAAGATTTCATGAAAGCTGATTTTTGGTTTTTAAAGCTTATTCTTTAGCGATTCCAAAAGTTCAAAGGCCCATAACTTTCTGCTGCAGTAAAAGCCTGATTGCTTTGAAATTTTCGTAGGAGTTTGTATGATGTAGGATGAGTATGTTTTCATAGGCGGCCCAGCTCGGGTCTACACCCGTCCGTGGGTCCCGCGATGCCCTTTTATGTAATTTAGACAATTTTTGAAAGAAAATGTTGTAATGATTATTCCGATTTCAAATATGACTATTTTACTTATCTTTTGGTATGTTTGCGAGATTTCGAAAGAGAACTTTTGACCATCACTCCGATTACAAAAAAAAATAGTTATTTTAACTACTTTATTTAGTTTGATAATACAATGACACATGAGGACGATTTCGCAGGGTTGTAGCTTTGGTGTACTAATTCCGATAAATCTGAAACTTGTTTCTGCACTTTCCGATGTTAGTAAATATATTTGGTCGTCGTATTTTTGAAAGGTAACTTAATTATTTATTTGCTCATACGCGTGTGATTTAGATACGGGATTATGATTTTCGAAGTTTGGCTTGATATGCTTTGAGTGACATTCGGAGAAAATTTGAATCGACTATTTCTCGGGGTTGAAATAATAGTACGCTTTTGGTTATTCTATTGGGTTTGTAATAATGATTTGTATGCCGTTATATGATATTGCCGCCGGGTATTTGGCCGCGGTATGTTATGTTATGTTATTATGTTATGTTACGTGATATAGCCGGGTTTGGCCGCGTGATGTTCCGTGATATTGCCGCCGGGTATTTGGGCCGCGGGATGTTCGCGATATTGCGCCGGGTATTTGGCCGTGGTATGTTATGTGTGACGTGATAGTGCTCGATTTTGACCACGGTACGTGGTGTGACACCGAGTCCTATGCATAATTCGTTTTCGAGAAAAATATTATTAATAAGTAAAACGTTTTGGTATTTTGGATATGTACTTACTCGCTTCGATTATGACTCAAATTTGATATATATTGTATATTTTTACTTTGCATACTCGCACATATTCCGCATCGAATTCCCCTTTTCGTCGGGGTCGCGTTTCCATGCCCGCAGTACGTATTTTGGTGATCCGCCGCCTAGATTTTCATCGTCTTTGGAGTGCTTCTTATTCCTGAGCCTACTTTTTGGTACATACTCATCCGTGGTGTATATATTTGTTTGCTCGGGCGGGCACGCGGGGCCCCCGTCCCGTCATATGATTCGTTCGTCTATTTAGAGGCGTGTGGACATGTTAGCGGGTCGTGCCTACTTCGTACGCTGTGTTTGTAGACCGCTGTGTTTGGGCGATATCATTCGCCGTGGCATCCTTGTCGGCCCACATATGTATATATATGTTGTTTGATGGCCTTGTGTGGCCTTTTGTTGTATTTTCTTCATGCGTAGTGGTTATTTTGGATGGTCCGTAAAACAAAGGAAACTCGCCGAAATTTTTCCGGAAATTATTTAAATTTGGAGCACAATTCTTTTCGCTTCGTTATATACTTGACGCGTTTGATATACCTCGTGATAGGCTCGACAGGTGTATTTGGGGTGCCCGTATCGGGCACTAGTCACGGCTTACGGTTGGGGTCGTGACAGTAAGTGGTATCGTAGTAGTTTGTCCCTGAGTGTCCACGCGCATCGTGTTCAGAGTCTTGTTTATCGATGTGTTGTGCACCACCTCTATAAACAGTAGAAGCCACAGACATTTAGGATGTTGTCTTTTCTTCTCGATCTTAGATCGTGCGACAGCCGTGTTGGGGCGTGACGGACCCCCTCCCACGTAACGTTGCTTTCAAAGGACGCCCTCCGAGGGCGCGCGCTGCCCGAAAGGCAAGTCCGTCACGGGCAGCGAGACCAGTCGCAGCCCGGCGACTACGTGCTCGTGCTCGACAGAGCCCAGACACAGCCCCTGACCCGCCAGCTCTTGCCACGCCGCCGCATCGAGGGACTGCGCCCGCGCCGGCAGCGACGGGGCGTTCCACCGCCGCCCTCTCCCCGCGGGCCCGCACCCATACCCCCGTGCGCACGCGCGGGGGGGCGGGCGGATGGGACCCCACGAGTGCGCACGCTATCGACCCTGCTAGTACGTACGCATCCCCGTACGGTGAGCGCGTACGATCGTGTGCCCCGGGCGCAAATCGGGCCCGTGTTTTTCCCCCTTTTTAGGGGGCCCCCAGTTCTTCGGGTCCGCCCCAGAGGATCCTCATGAGTTTATCCACGATGAAAAAGGGGGACCGCGATTGATTAGTCCCTTCCGACCGCAGCCCCCAAATGGCATCCTCCCCGGCGCACGGGTAGCCCCAACCCACGAGCCGTGGATGTTGTCCGGGGGAAAAAGGGTTTTCCCCCCACCGTAGGGAGTTTACCGAGGCTTTTTCCGGCCCTTTTTTTCCCCTGGGAGGGGGGCCGGGGCAGAGACCGACCTCCCGGAACCCGGGGGAAAGGGGAGAAAGCCGGGAGGGGGCCCGGAGTTTGATTCGGCCGGGGGCCGATAGCCCCCCGTTTAAAACCCCGGGAACAACCGACCCGATGCCCCCGGGAAAAGGATAAAATGATGATTATTTGTTTGGGGAAAAGGGTCCCTGCGGGGCGGCCCGCAAAAGGATGGAACGCCCGATCGTGCCCACGCCTGTGGTTTGGGGGACCGACAGGGGGCGGCCACCGATGGGGGTTTAAAGGAGGGGGCCCCCCAAGGGGGCCCGGCCCCGAAAAGATATTCCCCGGGGGAGTTCGAGGGCAGCACCCCGGCCACCCGGGCGGCAAACCCTCCCCCGGCCCCGTACCACCCCCCCTGTTCCCCCGGGTTGGGGCCCGATGGTGGGGGGTACTTGGGAAAGGAAAGGACCCCCCGTGGCTCCGGCTCACTGGACTCGGGAGATTCTAGCCGTGGAGGCCACCCCTACCCCCGATGTCCTCATTGTAGGGGACGCCATTCGGAGTGTTATCGTGCACGGGTGCTTGCTTTAGCGGACCGTGGCCGGGCAGGCCACTATATGAGAGATCGTCCACCGTGGGCGCGCGTGGGGAGCGGGGCCCTCACCACCGGCCGCTAAGCTTGCCGCTCGTCTCCCTTCGCATCTATGCGCCCGATGGGCCGCACGCCGACTCTAAGGCCGTGGCAGCCGTGGCGGAGCCCCCGCCCGGCGGTCCATCGAACCGCCTATATGCGCGACCCGGCGGATGTGATCGGAGGCGCCACCGTATACGGCACAGTGTAGTTTGGACTCTTTAATTGGTTATGTGTTGATCGATCTATGAACTGCTTGTGATCGTTGTAAAGAAACCCCCCAAAAAAATTGTTTGTATGACCCGTAAGGTTAATTTAACATTCGAGGACGAATGTTCTAAAGCGGGGGGAGGATGTTAGAACCCGTATTTTTGTACATTGGAATAATCCGATTAATTATGATAAGTTAAGGACAAAACTATTTCTGGATACAAAAAGTCGATTTTGACCTCGATTTTATTTTGAGATATAAGTTGTGTATGAATTTGTTGGTATGGAACAATTAGGAAAAATGGGACCAAAAGTGATAAAATTGGAAGTTGAAAAATCATCCATTTTCCATAGTTGGCCATGTGAGGATTGAGGCTCCCACACAATTTTTGTGTCAACTTTTGAGTGGAACAACACATTAATGCGGCCAAGGAAATTGTACACTTTATATATTAGATAAAAGATGACTTCTAGTCCTTATTTTCATTCACCCACACTTAGAAAAAGAAGCAAAAGCTGAAAAACCCCCAAGCGAGGTTTCACACTGGGTTTCCAAAACCCACCCCATTTTTAGCTCTTCCAAAATTATTCCATTGATGTAAACCCACTATATTGAGGTCCCTAAGTAGCGTGAAAGCATCGTTGAGTGATCAACCCACTAATTTTCATATTTCGAAACCCTAAGCTATTGGGAAATTGAAGAAGAAAGGTAAGAATTCTTTTTATGTTTATGTGTTGTAGAGGTTGTATGTATGTTGTAGTATGCTAATTGGATGGAAAATCATGAAATATGGAATGTTGGAAGTGAGTTGTGGGTGTGGTGTTGTAGCCGTGTAGTGTGTGTGTGTGTGTTGTGTGATATTGAAACTATGAATTAAAGCTTAGTTAGTATATTATGATCATTGTAAGGTGAAGGAACGATTGAGAATCATCCATGTGTGTATGTTGGTGCGTAAGCAATGAAAATGGGTCACCTTATGTGCCAAGAATTGAATTAGTATCGCTTAACGTTTAAGTCGTCGTCGCTATGAATTCTATGTTGGAATGAATGTCTAATGACTTAAATGGACGTTGTAGTTGTTGTGGACTGATTTGGAGATTTTTGTGCATTTAATGTATTTTGTATATTGATGAAAATAGCATTGTTGGAATGTGAATTGGATGCAATCATGATTCGAAAATGAGGAATAAGTTGAAGTGAGGTTCTCGGTTTGGGGTCGTTTTCGGCCGAATTGGAGAAAATTTGGGTTGTTGGAAATGTTGTATGAATTGCTTATAGAATACCTCTAAATATTGTTGGTATGGGTTCGGTTAGTATGTGAATGTATAAGCGTCGACGTTAGCTTGAATGCAAGTCGTCGAATTGAATTTATGTAAGTTGTAGAATGATGGAAAAAGAAAGCTATTGTTGTTGTATTGCTTTCCGGATTGGTCATGGATGCTGCTAGGTTGGTTATTGTTGTTGTTGTTGATTGTTTTGGCCGAGTTAAATTTCTCGGGTGTCCTATTTACGTGGGAAATGTCGCCCAAATTTCCGTAGAATTAAGGGCGAAATTGGAATTTAATGCCCAAAAAGTCTTTAGCTAATGTTTGGCATTTTATGGCTTGTTTATAGATCGTGGGCAGCCCGATTCATAGGTTGGATTTAGCTTGAGTTTGGATCATATTGAGAGCGTTTGAGGTATGTAAAGTAACCTTTCCTTTGGCATGCCTTAGTTAAAATAGGCTATGATACGAGCCTCTAGGAAACTCTATTCTCGCAATCCGAGCTTGTTCTATGATTCGCATGTGTTTCCTTGGTATTCTTGTGCTAATATGCCATAACATTGATCCTTATATCCTTGGAATTCATAATTTGTAAAGATTTCATGAAAGCTGATTTTTTGTTTTAAAGCTTATTCTTTAGTGGATTCCAAAAGTTCAAACGCCCATAACTTTCACAAAAAAAGCTTGGATTGCTTTGAAATTTTCGTAGGAGTTTGTATGATGTAGGATGAGTATGTTTTCTATAGGCGGGCCCAGCTCGGGTCTACACCCGTCCGTGGGTCCCGCGATGCCCTTTATGTAATTTAGACAATTTTTGAAAGAAAATGTTGTAATGATTATTCCGATTTCAAATATGACTATTTTACTTATCTTTTTGGTATGTTTGCGAGATTTCGAAAGAGAACTTTTGACCATCACTCCGATTACAAAAAAATAGTTATTTTAACTACTTTATTGAGTTTGATAATGGCAAATGACACATGAGGACGATTTCGAGGGTTGTAGCTTTGTACTAATTCCGATAAATCCGAAACTTGTTTCGCACTTTCCGATGTTAGTAAATATATTTGGTCGTCGGATTTTTGAAAGGTAACTTAATTATTTATTTGCTCATACGCGTGTGATTTAGATACCGGATTATGATTTCAAGTTTGGCTTGATATGCTTTCGAGTGACATTCGGAGAAAATTTGAATCGACTATTTCCTGGGTTGGAAATAATAGTACGCTTTGGTTATTCTATTGGGTTTGTAATAATGATTTGTATGCCGTTATATGATATTGCCGCCGGGTATTTCCGCGCATGTTATGTTATGTTATGTATGTTATGTTACGTGATATAGCCGCCGGGTATTTGGCCGCTGTATGTTCCGTGATATTGCCGCCGGGTATTTGGCCGCGTGTATGTTCTCGCGATATTGCCGTCACGGGTGTTTGGCCGCGTATGTTACGTGATGATAGTGCCGGATTTTGACCGTGTACGATGGGGGGCGTGACACCGAGTCCTATGCATAATTCTTTTCGAGAAAAAAATATTATTAATAAGTAAACGTTTTGGTATTTTTGATATGTACTTACTTTCCGTACTTCCGCTTCGATTATGACTCGTATTTGATATATTGTATATTTCTAGTTTGCATACTCAATACATATATCTGCATCGACCCCCTTTCGTCGAGGGGTCGCATTTCATGCCCGCAGTGGCCGTATTTTGGAAGATCCGCCGCCTAGGATTTTCACCGGCCGGCCTTGGAGGCTTCTTATTCCTGAGCCTACTTTTGGTACATACTCGTCCGTGGTGTATATATTTGTTTCCGTCGGCACCCGGGCCCGTCCCCGTCATATGATTCTCGTCCGTCTACTTGAGGTGTGTGGACATGTTAGTGGGTCGTGCCTACTTTTGTACAGCCCAGGTTTGTATCTCGTTGTGTTTGGGCGATATCATTCGCCGTGCGTGCCTTGTTTCCGCCCACATATGTATATATGTTGTTTTGATGGCCCGTGTGGCCTTTGTCGGTATTTTGCATAGGGTTATTTTGGATGGTCCGTAAAACAAAGGAAACTCTCGCTGAAATTTTTTTGAAATTATATAAATTTGGGAGCAATAATGTCATATATACTTGGATGCATTTTTGATATACTTTATGATAGCCTCTCGATAGGTGTTTGGGTGCCTGTGACGTGCACTAGTCACCGCACATCTGGTTTTCGGCACTAGTCAATGGCCTACAACGGTTGGGTCGTGACAATCATGATCTCAAATTGATTTATTGGTGGGATGGAATGAAAATGGACATAGCAGAATTTGTAGCACAATGTCCAAATTGCCAATAAGTGAAAATCGAACATCAAAAGCCAAAAGGATTATTGCAAGCAATGGAGATTTCAACCTGGAAATGGGAAATGATCAATATGGACTTTATTGTAGGGTTACCTCGCTCCCAAAGCAAGTATGACTCCATATGGGTGATCGTGGACAGACTAACGAAATCAACCCATTTCCTTCCAGTCGAACTACTTACTCACAGAAGATTATGCAAGACCGTATCTTAAAGAAATAGTGCGACTCCATGGTATTCGATGTCCAATATTACCGATACAGAGCGCAATTTACAACTAAGTTTTGGAAGTCTTTCTCCAAGAAGGATCGTGGTACTGTGTGAAGCTTAGCACAACATTTCACCCACAAACCGATGGGCAAGCCGAACGCACTATTCAGACCTTGGAAGATATGCTACGGGCATGTGTACTAGATTTTGGTGGCAGTTGGGATAACCACTTACCCCTAGTTGAGTTTGCATGCAACAATAGCTATCATTCCAAAGATTCAAATGGCTCCGCATAAAGCCCTATATGGAAGGAAGTGTAGATCCCCAATTGGGTGGTTTGAAGTAGGAGAAGTACAGCTAATAGGCCCTGAGTTGATTCAACAGGCAGTGGAAAAGGTCAAGGTTATCCGAGATCGATTGTTGACAGCCCAAAGTCATCAGAAATCTTACGCGGACAACCGCCGGCGAGACTTAGAATTTCAAGTTGATGACTGGGTATTCTTAAAGGTGTCGCCAATGAAAGGAGTGATGAGATTTGGTAAGAAAGGAAAGCTGAGTCCTCGATACATTGGACTGGCAGGGTTGCCCGCAAGGTGGGTCAAGTAGCGAGAATGGACTTACCCTCGGAACTGGAATCAGTCCATCCGGTTTTCCATGTCTCAATGCTCGGTAAGTGTGTTGGAGATCCTACCAGGATCGTCCCAGTAGATGATGTTCAAGTGACAAAAAAGTTGGCTTATGAAGAAGTACCCGTAGCCATACTAGATAGGCAAGTACGGCGACTTAGAAATAAAGAGAAGCCACCAAGGTTTTAGCGAGAAAACAACCGGGGAAGAGATGACTTTGGAAGGCGGAAGAAAATATGAAGACCAAGCACTCCACATTTATTTTAGCCTTGAAGAAATCCAAGATGAAACGTCAAGATTATGAGGTATGCATGATTTCTTTTTATGCTTTTGGGTCGTGTGTGGCCAAACTTTATTACTATGATGTTGTGGCCCTGTAAGGCATTGTTATTAAGAGCTGTTGTGACAGGTTGGTAGTGCCATATTACAGGGGAAACTCTGGCAAAATTTTCCTAGAATTCCCGAGAACTCAACATTCGAGGACGAATGTTTCTAATTGGGGGGAAGAAATGTTACACCTCCCATTTTATTTCAAGGAGATTTCAGCTTATTGGTGGTGTATACCTTCGGTACCTAAGTTCGCACGTAGAGTTTTGGTCATGAGATATTCTCGCTTGGTATGTATACAGTGTATAAGTATGTATTCTTGATATTTCGAGAACCGGAAATGAAACAAATCGAATCGGGAACAAGCAAAGCAACAGAAATTGTCGACACTAGTCAACGTCGACGGCCCAAGGACGGATTCGACCGTCGACTCATCGACGAGCCGTCGCCCGGCACCGTCGATGTGGCCTCGCGATCGACCACTCAGCGAAGAATCGACGCGCTCACACGCTGCCGCCGACACGTCGACGAGCCATCGACCCTGCTCGTCGACCCGTGGATCTGGAAGCTTCCAGCCCATATTATAAATATAAATTCCCACGTTTTATTTCATTATTTCTCCCAAGAACAGACCCTATATCTCTCTAGAACCCTCTAAAACTCTCTCTCTATTTCTACAACAATCTATACCAAGAAATCAAGAGCAAAAGCCAAGATTTAAGAGATTCATATTCTATGAAGCCTATTAGGGTTTGGGGAGAGTAAGAATTTCTTTGGCATGCAAGTGAAGTTGATTCCATTCTAATGAGTAGAGTGACTCAAAGGCTTGTTCCCAAGTGTTTAAGGCGGGTTTTATGTTTATTTCTTATCATTGAGAGTATTGAGGGTGAAAGACTTGGATTATGGAAGAACATAGAATATGGAGTTTAAATGTAGAATCAATGGTATTCTTGAATAATAGTTGACATGAATCATGACCTGATGTATTATGAATAGAATCTTGTTACAAATGACATTGAGAACATGGGATAAACATTATATGTGAGTAAATGTAGTAGTGCACTATGACATTCATGATTAGGGATGACTTGAAATGAAATGGAAAATGTGGATAATGTAAGTGAATGGAGATTATTGCTTAGGATATTGTGAATGTTATTATAGACGTTTGGGAGTTGATATATGATATGGAGAAAGTTGTATAAACAAAGAAAATACTGTCCAATTTTCTCTAGCCTTAGTTAAGCATGTTCATGTGATCGATTAGCTAATGTTAATATGGACTCTCTTGAAGGTTGAGACGTGAGCATTGGAAGAGAACGTTCAAGTGATAGAGTAGCCAAACGAAAAGGTATGTAAGGCTAGTCCCTTCCTTCTAAGGCATGATTCTCATGAAATGAATTCCTTTTCTTTTCCATGACTTTTCTTACATATCTTAAAATATGAGTCAACGTTATATAGCCCTTCTCCGAGACAAAGAATAAGAGATGCATTTTTAATCCGATAATGGTAATGAGAAGCCTAAGTCTAGAGATTCTAAAGACTATGATATGACGTTAATTATTATTGCTAGACCCACCTTATGATACTATTTCCTTCAAGGTGAGGTACGGTGATTATGATTTTCCCATAATAGAATCGGGGGTTCTCGACCTTACGTCACCCCGATACGGTTATAGATTATCTTAGGATTCTAATGTATGTTTTATGATGAGTTTATGAGATGTAGGCGATGATACGATTCCACCGTGCCTAGATGGCCGGACATGTCATCACTGATGCGGGCTGCATATGATTCCACCGCGCCTAGATGGCCGGACATGTCACCGCTAATGCGGGCTGCATAAGATTCCACCGCCCCTAGATGGCCGGACATGTCACCGCTAATGCGGGCTGCTTATGATTACACCGTGCCTAGAGGGCTGGACATGACACCACTAGTGGGTAGCGTATGATGTTACCCGGACGCGGATAAATGAGGATTATATATGTGATAGGTCGATGTATGTGGTATGTTTAAAATGCATTTACTCTTAAAGGCTATGCAGGTTATGTTTTCATCTTATGTTTCATGATTTCTTTATTATGCTCATTTTATTTAAGCCTTGCATACTCAATTACGATGTACCGACGTCCTTTTCTTTGGACACTGTGTTCATACCCACAGGTAGACAGGGAGGTGATCCAGACTTGTAGGAGCTATCAGCAGATTTTGAGAGCACTCTATTATTCCAGAGGTGCCACTGATTTACTATCTTATTTGTATATATATGTTTTGGGCACGACGGGGTCCTGTCCCGTCCATATGTCTAGTACTCTAGTAGAGGCTCGTAGATACGTATGTATGGGTAGTATGGTCTTACGATTTCCCATTTGTTTATGTATATTCTTTTGATAGCCAAAGGGCTTATGTATATAAAGGTAATTATGTTTCAAAGTGAAATGGGTTCTCTATGATTAAAAGCATGAGATTAATAAATGAGTGCAGGATGAGTATGATAAATAGTAGTATGAGCGGTGCTCGGTGGTTAGCCCCGTGTACCCATCATGGCCCCTAGTCGGGTCGTGACAGTTTTGCTAGGTTCAGATCCGAGGATGAGTCCTTTTGAAGAAGGGGAGGATGATATGATCCTAATTGGCATACTTCACTTCAAGACATCACAAAGGCCAAGTCATGGAACTTCAAACTACTGCAAAGCGGCGTGGATGACAAGGATGGCATGAAAGGCCTTTTGAGACTCCTACAAGCCACGCAAGATGGCTTACGATGTGAGGAAGGTAGCTTGGGCGAGGCTTGGAGAAGAAGCTACTAGAAAAGAGGCCTAGAACTCAAAAGTGGATAGAAGTGCAAAGGGGTAGAAATGCAAATGTGGCTAGACGTGCAAAACAAGGGGCACATATGAAAATGGTCACAATTGCAAGCTTTGAGGATTGGATGATGGCTATATGTGCAAGACGTAGTCTTTTCAAGTTTCAAGCCAACATCCAACTAGCCAAACAAGGCCCTTGCCTCATTAAGGGCAATAATGTATAGTTAGGTTTCTTCTTATTCCCTAGAAGTATAAGTAGGAGGATGACACTCATTTATAATTAGACTTTGATGATGAATATTTGAGAGATACTCATATTTTGAGTTATATATTATTAGGTAGAATCTAGTGTTAGTTTAGGCATATGACGGTGGATTCCATTGTTGGTTGTAGAACCTTTTATTTCTAATGAATTCATGAAGATTGTTCATTTGTGGATTTCAAGTGAACTTCTTGCCTTGATTCATATTGCTTTGGTTCTTTTGGGTGTTTGAATTCAAATTAGAAGGGTTTAGGTTTAATATACCTAGATTTGTCTATAGGATTCCCCTATTTGGGTCAAGTATCTATCCCTCTATTTCTCATCCCTTTTCTTCGTATCCTGTAATTTTTTGCGTTTGAATTGATCTGGCTTCATCCCCAAATCGATTCGTTATCAATATGAGAAACCAGAATAGCCGAGTAAAATTAGGAGCATATGAGCCTTACGATTGGAATTTTAAATGATCGTGAGGTATGAGTTTGACTAGCTAGGCAAAAAGAGGGGAGATGTATTAAAGCCACAGATTCAGGACAATTTTAAATAGCATTGGGATATTTCGTAAGTGAGGTACTAATAAGCGATGTAAACGATAACTCATGTGTGGCCACATTAAATATCGTGCGTGCCCTTATGATTAATCTTGCGATATGCTAAAGGTATTGATTGTCTTTGCATCGAATTTAAGGTAGCGAGGGTGCTTTACGATATTGATATTGTTTTCTCCAAATGTTAAAGTTGGATAATCATGATGCAACAATATCAGGGAGAAGAAGAATATGTGTACATAAGAGTAAGAAAAAGACTATGATATCATAAGAAAGAAAGAAGTGTAAGCAAAGGAAGTATGTTGCTAGTAAGGGTCAACTAAAGTTTCGAGAAAAAGGTTAAAGAAGGCGGCGGTAGAGCCATTTGGATAAATTTTTAAAGTGAGTAAGTAGGAAGGAAATAGTATGGAAATATGTGATACAGGACGAATGCGAAGATCCCGGAAATAGCTCTTGATAAGCAGGATTGAAGTATAATAATGATAGGTATGGATATATAACCTAAGAAAGAATAATAAGGTTTTATGAAAGCTGTCAAGGGATTTCTAACTCTTAAGGCACATCGAAAAGGATAAATGTGAAGCCATATTGATACGTTCACCTAGAAATAAAGCCCCCCCCTCCCCAAAAGACGCATTTTAAAAACAGAAAGGATTAAATACTTACAATAGACTGTTCTACGAAATTCCAGGGCCAATGCTATGGAATGGCAAGTGGAAAAGAGCACTTTATGAGCAAGGAAGTCAAGAAAGACCCTAAGGGCGAAAGTAAGAAGGGTGCTAATGAGGCACGGTTAAAGGAAGTTTTATAACCATCAAGGACAAGAGAAGGTTTATAAGCTAATAAGTCTAGCAAAAAGAGACAAACATCGATCGCGTAGACTAGCCTTGATAAGGAGTTGTCGGGACCCAAGGCGATGGGCGTAACAAGTGCCCGACCACTCGGACAAGCACTCCTGTGCTTGCATTTCTTTCGCCACCACTATCCTGGGCCCATACACAATCTGTAACAGAGCTGTACTATCTCCCGAACAATCAACATACGAGACACTACACCGGGGACACACGACCAACACATACATATAAACATAAACAACGAGAGTACTTAAATACAGATTTGGCCTTCTGTATATCTTGTACAACAAAAAAAACGCCAACGAGGCTACATAACATCACGACTACATATCACTGTCTACAAACCTCTATGGAGTACAAACTGTAGAAATGATAGGACAAGGCCCTGTCGTACCCATATATGTACGTAACCGAATAGCATACCAAAAGGTGGTCAGCCTCGGATCAATGAAGCGTGCGGACCGCCGCCCAGGCAGGTCCTGCTGCGATGGATACATTGTCTGCGATCTCCGCAGCATGAACGCGTCCACATGAAGGGACGTCGATACGAGTAATGTACCGAAATGTAAGGTATGAATAATAACATAGTAAGGATGTGAAGTATGAATAATAACGAATGGGAATATAGAGCATATCATAAGATAAAAGAGTAACTTGTACATATGAGTGCCTCTTAGGGCGGATGCCATGCATGCTTATCTTTCTTTGAAAAACATTTCTTGTTCATGTATTCATAAAATAGAACATATCATGTTGCCGAGGCGTCGGCTCCGATCCATTTAACCACAAATATCCCGCGTCCGGGATGATATCATGTCATATTATACCAACTGATCAGGTGGCCATGCGTCTATAGCACCTCGCCCTTTTTCCCATATTCCCCATATACATATACATATATCATATTCATGTGTCATATCCATATATCATATAAGCAGCATACAGGAGAGCCCAAAAAATGTTATGTCTCTATCGGAGTGACGGAAGGTCGGTAACCTCCGATTACATTATGGAATAATCATGATCGTCATGTCTCACCTTGAAGGAAAAATTATTATAAGGTGAGACTATCAATGAAGAACAACATCAAGAGAAAACATGGAATAAGGTCATAAATCACATAAGACATCAATTCATATACTTTGAAGCCTTTAGAAAATAGAGTCATTATCAAGGAATAAAATTGAAGATTAAGAAATAGCTCAATATTCTCATATTCATATTAAATCCACAACTCGAGACTTTCAAACATGAAACCATTCTCATCATAATCATCTTAGACAGATTCTCATCTTTGACATCATAGTTGTCATTACAAAAACATGTCCGTCGTTGTAGTCATAAAAGCTGACAAAATCATAAACCTTTGTTTTGGAAAAATACAGACATTTTGGAAAACATTTACGGGTTATCAGGAAGGGAATCATGCCTTGGAATCATAGACTTAAGGAAAGGAGTCATGCCTTGAATCATGAACTTCTAACTGTCACAACCCAACCCCGTAAAGTCGCGACTAGTGCCAATTTGGGCACCGTACATACCCGATAACCGGAATCGACATCGTATACTTACACACATACAAGATCATACGTAGTCTCCAAATTATCGCATGGACAAGCATATATATATATATATATATATATATATATATATATATATATATATATATATATCACGGGGAAACCCAAGGCTATCAAAGGGGCCC
>NW_026726304.1:0-42771 GCF_029784015.1 Lycium ferocissimum | reverse complement strand
AGTGGCAATACTCTTCTTGCACCAAAACCCTAGTTCACTTCCCTTGAAATTTCTTGGCTTGGATGAACTTTAATGTGTTTCATACACTTGATTTTGTTGGTTTGATGAAGTTGATCATCAATTTCTCTTGGTTTCTTGTGGATGAGGAGTGGAGAGAGTTCTAGAGAATTCTTGAGTTGTGGAGAAGAGAAATGAAATGAAATAAATGAGAGAGAGGGTCCTTATATCATTCTTTAAAATCTGGCCCGACCATATTCTACGGACCAACATACGGTCCGTATAAATTATACTGACCGTATGTCTGGCTGTAGATCTGGTCCAGTGAGATGTGCCATCCTGGGCTGATTATACGGCCAGACATACGGCCAGTATGTTGGGCCGTATAATGCCCAGTTCTTCCGAAATCATTCTCGTTGACTTGTTTGATCTCCAATCCTTATGGAACTTTCTTGACACTTGTTTAACACCTCATTACCAATCTAAGAGACGTTATGACTCCTTTCCAGAGCATCATTAAGCCATCATTAATTCGATACTCATAAATCTCTTTCGATACTTAACGTCTACCCTGCCTTTCTTGGCAAACTTTCTTCTCTTACTTTGAATGTCTTTGAAATCTCGATTAGGATCATCAAATGCTATTTCTTACTTATCACATCATCGTATACGTCGTGCCCTTCGTTAGTCTATTCATTGTACGATAACAAAAATTTCCAAGGTGTAACACTTTGAGTCCCCACTCAGTGTAGTACTACCTATCCTAGGCTGCTGGGGTTCCCTCTTATGTAATCACAATATCATAGGACCCTTTTTGATTATGAAGGCATAAAAGGAACATTACATAAGTACAACATGCTTAAATGAAGTTTGGTCTGATTTCTCTTCCCTTTTCCCCTTCTTTGACTGCCCTTCTTTAAAAATATTTGAACAGAGGGATAGTGATTTAGTTTTTACTTAAAGGAAAGTGACTCTGCCTATGTGTGATTGCTGGTAATGTTGATACAACCCAAGTTGCATCAAGGCCTTTCACAAGGAGCCAAGCTCGTGAACTTCAAGCAATGCAAGGGTTATTCATGAAGAGGGACTTACTTGAGTACACTCTAGATCCTTATTGGGGATTCCAAGTGTTAATGATTGCATAGGAGGATGGATTGGGGAAGAACAATGAAGATGGCTATGCTTGCAATGAGGCTATTACTTAAAGACTAGCATTTTCAAGTTTCAATTCTAAGGAAGACATCCAAACAAGGCCCTTACTTTATTAAGGGTAGAATTGTAATAGCATAGTTGTCTTCCTTAGCTTTCTAGTATAAATAGCATGTTTAAACATTTCCTAGGTTGACTTTTTATGATTATTGACATTACAAACACATTGAGTGTTGAGAGCTTGTTTAAGCCTTTGATTGTGAACATTGTTGAGAGGATTAGTTGCTTGGGAGCCAAATCCCTTGAGGTCATCCTAAGAGTTTGGTGCTTAATAGAGTGTGATTAGGAGGTCTAAGTTATTATAGAACTTTGGATGCCGAACTATGCCTATTCTTGTGTCAATCTATCTATCTTTTCTGTTCCTTGTCATTTTGTTGTTGTTTTCATTTCCGTTCTTGTATCAATTGATATCAGAGCTTAGTTTAGGTTTGTTCTATCAAATCTAGTCTTGGGTTTTGTTACTAAAAAAAAAAAATCTTGAAATTTTCTACCAAAAACCCCCAAAAAATTTGTGCTTTTTTTGCTTATTTGACATTAGAATCTAGTTCCCTAGTGTTAGTAGATTTTAAATCTTAAGTTTTGTGTCATTTGAGTCAATATTGAAAGATCTACCATTGTTGAGTTGAAAGCTTTGAAGAAATTGAAGAACTGGGTTTTGAAATTGTGTAGGAATTGAGAGATAACAACTATTGGGCTTTGTTCTTCTAGCAAATGGGAGTCTAAATCCAAAATTTGGGGATATTTAGAGTTGATTTGAGGGTAGCTAGAATTTTGAATGTTCGTGTATTCTTGAGCAACCTTCATAGATTCAAGTGAAGAAAAAGACCCAAAAAGAAAGTTTGATCCAAAATTTTCCACCAAAGTTTTTGAAAGGTGTTTTCTAGCCCTAAAAAGGAAGGATCCTAGGTTTAGTGGGTCCACCAAGTCAACAAATATAAGAAATTTGACCCAAGATCCAAGAAAAACGAGCTATAAATCGGATTCCCTGAAGAGAAGTACGCCACGAAGAACGGACTGTACATAATTGTACTGCCTATACAAAGCATCCCGTACTTGTATTGGGAAATTGTGAGCCTTTTGTTTTTTGGCAAGTGAGGTACGTCCACAAAATATGAAACCGTACAAATCAAGAAGTTCCCCACCGTATAATTTGGAAGATATCGTACAAGTCCACCATATAAAATTGTACGCCCCATAAATTTATACCGTACTTGGGTTTGACAATTTTGGGCATTCTTTTTTGGGTCAATCGAGGCGCCCTCAAGGTACGGACCGTATAAATTTGTACTCCCTGTACAATTCCACGTACCCACCGTACAAGTTAAAGATCAAACCGTACATGAAGGTAATCGTATTTTGATTCAAGTTTCGATTCCATTTCATTTATGTGATTCTATAAACTAAGTAACAACTAGTAATCATCCTACTTGGTTGTTGATTAGTTCTTGAGTCCTTTCTTTTCGTACAAATTCTCTTCGTTATTTTCTCTTTTAATCTCCTTGAAACTTCTTGATTCAACTCTGCTAGATTGAATTGAGTCATCCCTCCTTCTTAGTCTAACAATAATCTATTCCGGCCAAGGGTAGAATTTGAATCCCTTGTGACTAATCGACATTAACAAGAACACAACCATTGGCCGAAGCAATTTGTGAGGCAATCAAAGGTGTGCATACTTGAGCGATTGTGAGTTGATTTGCATTAACCTAATGCTTTTGCTTGTTTTGTTAATTATCTTCAAGGTACCATGTCAACCGGAGATGGAACTCAACTTCCCACCGGGGAAGTAGCACTGAATGACTTGGATTCAATGATAGCTGAGATGTCTAGAATAATGGGGAACATGTCTAGTCGAATTGGGAACATAGAAAGAGAGGTAAGAACCTTAAAGGGAAGCATGAGGGAATTTTCATATTCCCCTCAAGTTCAATTCCAAGGAACTACAAGTCGGGAACATCTAGACCAATCCCCTACGTTGTCACCCGGAACCATTCATCAACTATATAACCCAACTCCTCAAAACACCACCCCACTACACAACCTTCCAACACCCCAAAGAAACCCACCACCTCTACAAGACCAAACCCTACAAGAACAATGTTATATCCCGTATTTTTGTACGTTGGATTATTCGTAAGCTAATCGACATAAGTTCAAGGACAAGATTATTTTTGAGATATGAGACAAGGACTTTTTAACCCCAATTTTAATATTGCACGGTTTTGCTAGTTAATTACAGTTAGTGTAGAAACATTAGTGAAGATTAGGGATTAATTAACCATGATTAGATTATTAAGTGGGGATTAATGATTAATTAAGCTAATTAGACCACTAAGTGGGCCCCACAAGAAACGTGGCTGATCATGGATGATGACATGCTAGTGGGACACATATCAAGAGGGTTGCTTGCCTATATATACATATTTGATGACTAAGGCTTCCATACATTATCATCTTCACAATTTCATTGAAAAAAAAAAATTTACAACCAGCCATGGCAGCTCACGGCCAGCTCCAAGGTTTTGAAGGAAAGAAAATTTAATTCCCTAAGCTGTTCTAAACGTCCCAAAGGAGCAGCCACGTTACAATTTAAATTGAGGAAGAAGAAGTGGTGCAATTGGTGCAAGTGATTGAGGATCTGTTCTTGCTAATTTAAGGTAAGATTTCATCTTCTTATAGTGTAATTGGAGTTAAATGATGTTGTAATTGAGAGATTAATTTGTATTAGGCGAAATTGGAAGTAAGAAAATGCATGATTTCGTTGGTGTTGTAGTTGGGCTGAATTGGAGTTGTTTCAAGTAAATTGGCTTTGATTGTTGTTGTTGTTATTGATTATGTGTTAAAAGTGAAGGAATCTTGATATTTAAGTTGTAGTTGTTTATATGAGATTGTTGAGATATGAATTGGATTAGTTGTTCATGAGGTTGTGGGCTGTTTTGATGAGATTTTTGGGGGAAATTCTCACGTGATATGTTGCTATTTGAGGTTGTTGTTGTTATTGTTATATTGTAATTAGGGGTTGTTCTTGTTGAGTTGAAAGACTAAGTGTGGTTATGATTATGTATTGTGTTGTTGTAGTGATGGGCTGTTTGGGGCATGTTATTGTAAGGTCATCTTTGATGATGTGTTGTGGCTAGAGATCATTAGGAATGACTGGAATATGTCGTGGTCGTTATGTTAATTATTGTTGAATGTTGCAACGTGTGGACTGATTTTGAGTGTTGTGCGTGCGGTGCGGGCTGTTTCGAGATGTTCTTGGACCTTGTTTTGGCTAGTTCGTGATGTGGTAACTTGGACGTGTTGTTGTTGATGATATTCTGGTTGTTTTTATAGTTGGCTTGAATGTGAGGTAAGTGATCAATATAGGGGAAATGCCGCCCAATTTTCTAGAAATGAGCTACTAACTTGGAAATACGTTTAAGCCTTTAGTACCGAACCATAGTTCTTAACGTCTTAATATAGGTTTAGGTACTTGGGCAGCGTATACATATCGAGTCACGGATTAAGCGTCAAAGGTATGTAAAGCTATCCCTTCTTTCTTTTTGGCATGATCTATGTGAGACAAACAGACGACGAATGTATAAACTCCAAAGAAGCTCCTATTCTTAGAGACACTAGGATGGCTAATGTTCTTGATTTCCAGAAGCTATTTCATTATGTCCTGATACGTGTCTAAGGTTCCTGAAGTCCTATTTGACGTAATCCGTAGTGACTTTCGAGGGGTACTTGACATGACTGTTGTCTTTGATTCTCAAGTGTTAGTTCATTTTAATTATTCTATTGGGTCCAGATGATGATTTAGTTTGCATATGGTTGCTTATGATTCTGCTCGTGCATGCCGTTAATATATCATTCACCAAGTCCCGAGCCGAGTATGTATTCGTGCATAGTTTCACTGCATTGTTCACCGAGTCCCTCACTAGAGGGCCGGGTACGGTATATATATATGATATGATTATGGCACCGAGTCCCACGATGGGCCGGGTATGGTATATGATGACTTTATTCACCGAGTCCCACAATGGGCCGGGTATGGTGTTATATCCCGTATTTTTGTACATTGGGATATTTTAAGCTAATCGCGACAAGTTAAGGACAAGACTATTTTGGGATACGAGGTAGAGACTTTTAATCTCCGATTTTGTTTTAATGCACAAGTTGCTTATAAATTTTTAATTGGTATGGAAATATTAATGAAGTTTAGGGATTAATTAACCATGATTAGATTATTAAGTGGGATTAAAAGTTTAATTACTTCACTAATTAGCCATTAGTGGCCGTGTGGGCCCCACCCATGGCTTGGCCAAATTTGATTGGCTCAAGCCATGAGTGGGACATGTGTGACACCTCTTAGGCACCATATAAGTATCAAATTGATGACAAGGAAAGTCATTTTATCATCTTCACAACTTGAGAAAAACTTAGAGAGGAGAGAGAAGCTCTCGGCCATGGCTGCGAGATTGAAGCTTTGGATGTTGATCAAAATTTGATGTTCTTCCGTATTCCAACTAATTAGAAGGTCCCTAGTAACGTGAAGTAGCCTTGCCAGGAGCAATCAAAATATTCATTCTTGCAATTCACAAATTCTAGCCAAGTTGAGAAGTCAAGTGTTAAAGGTAAGGTTTAATCTTCTTTTACATGTATTGAGGATGGTTTGAGCGTGTTGTAATGTGTAGTTATGGATGAAATTCATGGAATTATGTATGTTGGTGTTAAGGCCGTGTAGGGGCTGTTTTGTGTAGGAATGGTGTGTTATAGCCCGTATTTCGTGCGCTCGGACATTTCGAAGAAGTCGTGGAATGTGGAAGGTAAGATTGCTTTCCAAAACTATTTTAATGTGCAAGTGGGTTATTAATATTATTTAGGAATATTGTTGATGTGGAATATTGAGAAAGGTTAAGGGCAAAAATTGAAATTTGTGAAATTTATTTCATGAATTGTAAAATACCAACCTAAGTAAGTGGGCTAGAAAGGAAAAAAAAATGTTGGGCTTGGAAAATGGCCAAGGGTGGCCGGTTGGGCCAAGGCCCATGAAGGTGTCAAATTGTGTAATCAAATAGACAAAAAGGGCCATGTGATTATATATATATATGGACAAGGCTTGTAAGGCAAGACATTGGTCATCCTTTAATTTGAGAAAATTGTAGAAAAAAGAAGAAAATTCTAGAAAAGAGGAATGGAAGAGAGAGCATGTGCCCCTCACATGCTCATAAGTCTTATATATATATGAGTGGATGAATTATTCATCACTTCAATTGGAGAAACAAGAAAGAAAGAAAAAAAAAGAAGAGAAAGAGAGAGGAGAGGAGTGGGTTCGGCCATGGCTCCAAAATTTAGCCATGGAAAATTGATGAAGAAAAATTATTTTCTCCTAGTTTTCCTACCTAATGAAAGGTCCTCTACTACATGGAAGGGTTGTCGGAACAAGAATATCACTCATTTGCACAAATTCATAACCCGAGTCAAGTGGAAAGTTGAAGGAAAAAGGGTAAGAACCAATCTTCCTTTATGTTATATGAATGCTTGGTATATGTTGTTGTATGAAGAAATGAATGAAAAACATGAAATCTTGCTTCTTGAAGTGTGACCGTGCATGTAATATATTGTGTAGAAAAATGGATTAAGAGTATGTAGTATGTTGGTTGTTGTAATGCCAAGAAATGAATGAAAGTTATGAAGATGTAAGTGCTATGTTGTAGCCGTGTATGGTGGTGGTTGGTCGTGTATGGTGTGGGTTGAGTTGGCCGTGTGTGTGAGTTGTGTTGTATGGAAAGAATGGATAAATTTTATGTAGCATGTTGTTATTGTTGCAATGTGTAAAGATAGGTGAAATTTGCATGAAAATATATAAGTAGTTGTGGTGGCCGAATATATTAGTATATGTAGATGCGATGAATTAATTCTACTTGACGTATCAATTGTTGTGTGATAGATTCTATGGTGGAAAATGAGGATTTAATGGTTAGAGATGGAATAGCGTGTGAATGGAATTGAATGGAATTGAATTAAATTGAATGAAATTGAATTGGATATTGAAGTGTTACTAGAATAGTTGCTAGTATTGTTGTTTTGGCCGGGTTGAATTCCCGGATTGTTGTTGATTAAAAATTGGCCGAGATAGACTCTCGGGGACGGTATATTTATAGGGGAGATGCTTTGCTTAGAAATTCAATGGAACCATAAGTGAATGAACTTGAAAGGTTACGACAAGTATATGTCAATGAATCTAATGACAGTGCTGATCTTCTTGAATGTAGACTAACAAGTTCGGACGAATAAATGTAGCTAGTAAGGCGCGACGCAGGTATGTTAAGGCTAAGCCCTTTCTTCCTATGGCATGAATCATACGATGTAATTTTATCGATGCTCCCATAACGTCTGTATTTTCATAAATTAGAAGTTATGATTTCAAAGCATGATTTCCTTCCTAAAAGTTTATGAATGTTTTCCACAATATTCATTTTCTCCAAAATCCAAGTTTTATGATTCTTGAAAGTTTTTATGACCAAAACAACGACTATGATTTTATGATGATAATGATGATGCTAGATATGAGAAAATGACTAGGACGAATATGTCAAGGATATGTTCTTACCATGAACACGACGATACGAGATGCCAAGCCATTTCTGGATAATGACTATTTTAAAGGTTTCAAAATATATGAAATGATATGTTACGTCCCTGTTTTATGTTTTCCCGTGATGTTATCCTTGATTGATAGTCTCGCTTCATAATTGTTCCTTCAAAGTGAGACAAAGCGCCCGCTGATTATTCCATAAAGTAATCGGAGGCTACGACCTTACACGTCGCTCCGACGAATGCACGACTTTTCTTTGGGCTCTCCCCGCATGCTTATATGACATATGTATATGCACATGGGGTGGGGGAAGGGATACATGGGGAATGGGAAGGGAAACATGTTTCATTGCCACCGGTGTTCGGTTTTTCATCCGGACGCGGGATGCTCGGACGCGGGATTTATGGGCGAGCCGGAGTATTTCGGCTCAATGTGGGCGAGCCGACGCTGTTCGGTGCTATGATACTATATGATACACTATGACTTGATATGATATAACACGATATGATATGATATGATATGATATGATATGCTATGATATAACATGATGCGATATAAGATCTATTTTCTATGTATATGGAAAAGAAATGTTTTCAAAGGAAAGACAAGCATGCATGGTATCCAGCCAAAAAGGCATTCACATGTACAGGTTATCCTCTTATCTCATCACATGTTCTATGATCCCATGGTACTCATACTTATGTTCCTGTTTGTATTATTTTTCATGCCTTACATACTCGCACATTGCTCGTTCGACCCCTCTTCTTCGGTGTTGCGTTTCATGCCGCGTACACTCGATGAGCCGAATCTAGCATAGAGGATGTTCCAGCGAGTTGGTAGGCTCCACTTGTCCCGGGTCTTCATGCCGAGTCGGAGTATAGATGCTATGATGCTTTGTTCGAAGTTAGAGACTTTGCAGACAGAGTCGTGGGTATTGGGTTGTCAGTCTGTAAGTGGCTCCAGCAGCTGATATGTTATTATGTTTCGTGTCACGAGTCTTATATGATGTCAGATTTTACTGATGAAAAAAAAAATTATGTACTCATTTCTAACTGATTCATAAGTTCATATGTATAATAAGAGTCAGCGGGTTCACTCGGCTCCGAATGTGGGGTCGGGTGCCCATCACATCCTAGTAAGACCGGGGTGTGACATGGTGAACTAATTTTACTTGGTATTTTGGTTGTTGTTGTTATGGATTTTATGATGAGAATGAAGGGTTTAATGGTTCAAGTTGGAGTTGTAATTGTTTGTGAATTGTAGAAGTCAAAATGATGTTAGTAAAATTTCTTGCATTTATGTGAATAATGTTATAACGTGTGGTTGTTGGTATAGTTCATGAATTTGGAAGAAAAGAATGTGTTGTTGTTATTCTTGTTGGACTTGGAAGATTATATGTTGTATTTTGTGTTGGTTGGGCTGTTTTGGAGTGTTGTACGGGCTGTCCGGAGTGTTCTCGAGTCATTCTTGAATAGTCTCGTGTTGATACTTGAATGTATGATTAGTGATGTTGACTTGGTTATATGTGGTTGTTTTGAATATAAGGGAAACGTCGTCTAATTATCTATAAAGGAGTTACTAACGTTAGAATACGTTTTGAATCTCCCCGTAACTTAACCATAGTTCTTGACGTCTTAATATAGGTTGAGACACTATTGGGCAGCGTATACGTGTTGTGTTGCGAGTAAACGCTAAAGGTATGTAAAGCCTATCCTTTCTTTCTTTTGGCATGTCCTAGATGTAAGTAAGATACGATGTGAGCTTTGGGGTAACTCTATTCATAAGTTAGAGCATGTTTATGATTCTTATTCACTTCTTGATATTAGAGTTCTTAATGTAGTCGAACTCTGCCCTCGAGTCTTCTATATGATTAGATAGTAAAGGATATATAGAGGTTCCTATAACTAAAGGATTCTGTAAAAAGTAATGTCCTTAACTTTCATAAGATGTCTGGTATTGATTTGATACATATCTATGGTTCCTGAGACTTTCCTTAATATGACTATCGTTTGATATTTGAGTGTTAGTTAATCTACTTGTCGATTGAGTCTCAGATGGTGATCTAGTTGTATATTGTTACTCACTACTCTGCTCGTGCATATGGTTGTTACATCTTTCACCGAGTCCCGGGCCGGGTATGTTATCGTGCACAGTTTCACTGCATTGTTCACCGCGTCCCTCACTAGAGGGCCGGGTACGGTATATATATATATGATGATATGATGATATGATGATATGATGATGTGCTGATGGCGCCGAGCCCCATGATGGGCCGAGTATGATATATGACAGATTCACCGAGTCCATAATGGGCCGGATATGATATATGATATGGACACGCATGATTTTATTTCATAAGACACGGTACGGTGATTCCTTGATTATCATATTTGCCTCCCGGAATCCCTACTTCGGTTATGATCTTTCTTCTTTGTATTTCATGCTTTATATACTCAGTACATATCTCGTACTGACCCCCTTTCTTCGGGGGGATGCGTTTCATGCCCGCAGGTGCAGATACTCGCTTCGGTGATCCGCCAGCTTAGGATATCTATTCAGCTATCTTGGAGTGCTCCCTTGTTCCGGAGCCTAGATTTTTGGTATAGATCCTTTTGTTGTATATACATATGCTTATCCAGGGGTACGGCGGGGCCCTGTCCCGGCATATGTTACTGTTGTCACTCTTAGAGGTCTGTAGACATATGTTTGGGTTGTATATAGTTACTGTTCAGTTGTGTTTGTATGACTTATGTGTTGGGGCGTTCCCATTCTTAGTGGCAGCCTTGTCGGCTAGCGTATATATATGTTTTGGGATGTTGTGTGTAGTGGCAGCCTTGTAGGCTTGCGTAAATATATATATATATATATATATATATATATATATATATATATATATATATATATGTTTTGGAAGTCGTGTGTTATGGTAGCCTTGTCGGTACCGGTGTATGGTGGACGTTCCTATATTATGACGAAATTGCCGCTTAAAAAAAAAAATGTGTAATATTATCTGTTAAAAGTTGTAACTCCTCCAGGAGACAGGTTGCTATGATATGTCTATATATGCGACAGTTTTGAGACGACGTCTTGCCTTTTTATATATAAGTTCTTTATTATGCTAGTTGTGGGTTGATTATAGTTAACAGGTGTATACGAGTGTCCAGCTCGGGCACTAGTCACGGCCTACGGGGTTGGGTCGTGACAAAAGTGGTATCAGAGCCAGGTTCATCCTCGGAGTGTCTACAGACCGTGTCTAGTAGAGTCTTGTTTATCGGTGTGTTGTGCACCACATCTATAAATAGGAAGCTACAGGACATTTAGGATGTTATATGATATAGCTATGCATGATTCTCATTTCGTAAGGCACAGGTGCATTGGTATCCTTGATTATCATACTTGCCACCTGTAATCTTTTATTCAGTCATAATCTTCTTTATTGTATTTCATGCTTTATATACTCAGTACATATCTCGTACTGACCCCTTTCTTCGGGGGGGTTGCGTTTCATGCCCGTGTCTGAGGACTCGGTTTGGTGATCCTCGACCTAGGACTTACCTTTCATTTGTTTGAAGAGGTCCATTGTTCGAACCTAGATTATTTAGGTACGGATCTTATGATGTAGACTTATGCATATCCGGGGTACGGCGGGGCCCCGTCCCGTCATATTTCACTTTTATACTCTTAGAGTGTTTGTAGACATGTGTGGGTTGTATATAGGTTTTGGTCGATTTATTGTCGATATGGTTTGTTTTGGATATTCCCGTATATAGTGGCAGCCTTGTCGGCTTGCATATTGTGTTGTGTTTTGGTTAGCTGTGACTCCTCAGGAGACAGGTTTATGATGATATATGGCGTTATGAATCTTTAGTTTGCTTTTACATGTTTCCATGTTGTCCTTAGTTTCAGTCTGACTATATCTAACAGGTTCGTATAGGAGTGTCCAGCTCGGGCACTAGTCATGGCCCAGGGGGTTGGGTCATGACAAAAGTGGTATCAGAGGAGTTCATCCTCGAAGTGTCTACAGACCGTGTCTAGTAGAGTCTTGCTTATCGGTGTGTTATGCACCACATCTATAAACAAGAAGCTACAGGACATTTAGGATGTCATCTTTCCTTCTGTCTTAGATCGTGCGATAGAGCCAGAGTCTAGGAAATGTCGCTTCTGACCTCTTTTCCTGTAGGTAGGTGCAGACTGGCGAGAGATGAAGAGATCAGCTTCAGATAGTGGGGGTGCTAAGAAGGCCCCAAGAGTAGATTCAGGACCCCAGGCTCCAGGACTGAGCAGGAGGAGCCTCAGTTATTCCATTGAGACTGATCCCTCGGAGGACCCAGCGACGATTCCTCTAGAGTTTTTGACATCCAGGGAGGAGGACCCCCCAAGGGACAGTTATGACACAGATCCGTCTGAGTATTCGTCTAGGACACCAGAGGAGGAGATCCCCGAGGCTGTACCAGTTGCTCCTATGGCAGAGCACTACGTTAGACCAGCTACCTCGGTAAGTGTTACGGATTACTCCAGCCCCCTATCCTGGCCGTCGGTAAACCAGGAGTTGCCCGGTTATCTACATTCCTCGGACTCAGATAAGAGAGATGATGAAGGCCAGACGAGCGGATGGTGGGTAGACGATGACGAGGAGCACACTTCACCTTATAGATCACCAGATCAGACTAGAGATCGATTAACTACAGGTCTATGAGACTTTATTGAAATTTCCTATGTATGTGCATTTGCTATAGATTATTACCTAATCGCTGCGAGCGGAAATTCAAGGGGGCCGACAACCAAGTATTTATAAGTAATGGAGACCAAGGTGTTTTCGTCACCATGGGAAATTTTGAAATCTAGGATGGAAAGTAGTCATACTGTTATATCCCATATTTTTATACGACGGATTATTCGTGAGCTAATCGACATAAGTCCAAGGACAAGATTATTTTTGGATATGAGACAAGGACTTTTAATCCCGATTTTAATAATTGCACGATTTGTTAATTAATAACAATTAGTGGGAATATTAGTGGAGATTTGGGATTAATTTACCATGATTATATTATTAAGTGGGGATTAGTGATTAATAATGATTAATTAAGTTAATTAGACCACTAAGTGGGCCCCACAAAAATGTGGCAAAATTTGATTGGCCCTTGGATGTTAATGGGCCACATGTCAAATTTGGACATGTGTCACCATCATGCGAGATATAAATGGTAAGTTGATGACTAATCTATTTCATTTGTTCATCTTCCAAATTGTGAACTTAGAAAGAGAGTGAGAGAGAGTCCAAGCCATGGCAGCTACGGCCATGGCTGAGCAAGTTTAAGCTCATGAAATTGATGCCAAAAAATTTATTTTCTAAGGTATTTCAACTAATTGAAGGTGGTTAACAACATGGAATTGATCATTGGGGGCAGCAAGGATGTTTATAATTGAATTCACTATTTTCAAGAAATTAAGGAGCTAAGTTTATTGAGGTAAGATTTAATCTTTTCTATGTGATTTAGAGATGGTTTAGACGTGTATAATGTTGGTAGATATGAATTGAGTACATGGAATTATGTGTGTTGGTGTTGAATCATTGTTGAAGCCGTAGGGGGCTGTTTTGCAAGGAAATGGTGAATTGATTTTAATTAATGTTTTGGTTGTTGTTGTCATGGATTATGTGATAAGAATGAAGGAATTTAATGGTTAAAGTTGTAGTTAAATTTGTTTGTGGGTACATTGTAGAAGTTGATATGATGTTAATGTAATTTTCTTACATATAAGGAGGTGATGTTGTTAACGTGTGGTTCTTTGGTATAGTTCATGAACTTGGATGGAAAGAATGTATTAAGTAATGTATAATGAACGTAGATGGTTCGTTTGGCATGTTCGTAGGTGTTCGTGAGATTATCGGCATCTCTTTACGTTGTTAGTTAGGGAATTTTTTTGATATGTTGTTGTTGTTCTTGTTGAGCTTGGAAGATTAATGATAGTTAAGATACGCTGTGTTGTATGTTGGTTGGGCTGTTGTAAGGTTGTTTCGATGAAAATGTTATGACTATGGATCATTAAGAGTAACTTGAATATGTAGTAATCGTATGCGGATTGTTATCGAATGTTGTGAATGTGGGCTATTTGGAATATTGTACGGGCTGTCCGGAGTGTTCTCGAGTCTTGTTTTGAATAGTCTCGAATTAGTACTTGAACGTATGGTTATTGATGTTGGCTTGGTTGTACGTAGTTGGTTTGAATATAAGGAAAACGTCGTCTAATTATCTAGAAAGGAGTTACTAACGTTAGAATACGTTGAATCTCCCCGTAGCTTAACCGTAGTTCTTGACGTCTTAATATAGGTTGAGGTACTATTGGGCAGCGTATACGTGTTGTGTGGCGAATAAGCGCTAAAGGTATGTAAAGCTATCCCTTCTTTCTTTTGGCATGTCTTAGATGTAAGTGATGTATGATATGAGCTTTGGGGTAATTCTATTCACAAATTCCGAGCATGATTTATGATTCTTATTCACTTCTTGATGTTAGAACTCTTAGAGTAGTCGAGCTACTGGCCCTCGAGTTTTCTATATGGTTGGACAGTAAATGATACATAAAAGTTCCTATTCTTGAAAGACTCTATAATGACTAATGTCCTTAACTTTCATAAGCTGTCTCGTATTAATTTGATACATGTCTACGATCCCCGAGACTCTATTTGATGTAATCCATTATGACATTCAAATGGTACTTGACATGGCTATCACTTTTGATACTCGAGTGTTAGATTGTTCTACTTATCCTATTGAGTCTCAGATGATGATCTAGTTTGCATATGGTTGCTCACTACTCTGCTCGTGCATACTGTTATTATATCTTTCACCGAGTCCCGGGCCGAGTATGTTTTCGTGCACAGTTTCACTGCATTGTTCACCGAGTCCCTCACTAGAGGGCCGGGTACGGTATATATATATGATGATATGATGATGTGATGATGGCGCCGAGCCCCATGATGGGCCGATTATGATATACATGTATATGACAGATTCACCGAGTCCATAATGGGCCGGATATGATATATGATATAGTCATGCATGATTTTATTTCATAAGGCACAGGTACAGTGATTCCTTGATTATCATACTTGTCTCCTGAAATCTCTACTTCAGTTATAATTTTCCTTAATGCATTTTATGCTTTATATACTCGATACATATTTCGTACGACCCCTTTCTTCGGGGGGGGGGGCGTTTCATGCCGCGGTACGGATACTCGATTTGGTGATCCTTGACTTAGGACTTCTACTCGGTGTCTTGGAGTCCTCCGTTGTTCGAGCCTAGACTTTTGGCACGGATCTGCGATATATGTAAATATTTATTCGAGGGTACGGCGGGGCCACAATCCGTCATATGTTCTTGTTGATACTCTTAGAGGGTACGTAGACATATGTGTGGTTTGTATATAGATGTTGTCCAGCTGTGTTAGTATGACTTATGTTTTAGGACGTTCCCATTCGTAGTGGCAGCCTTGTCGGCTTGCGTATATGTATATATGTTTTGGGATGTTGTATATAGTGGCAGCCTTGTCGGCTTGCGTACATATAGTTGGGACGTTCCCACATGCTATAGAGGTGAGATATAACGCTTATGATTAATCCATAACGTAATCGGGGGTCCACGACCTTATGTCACCCCGACACAGCTATGGTTGCCCTCAAAGTTCAAATGTATGTTTTGATGATAAATGTATAATGATATTAAATTATGATAGGGCCATGATATGCTTACGAGATGATTAATAATGATGAGTCTATGACATGTATGATGACAAGTATATGATATGTATGACGATGTGATTCCACCACCTAATTGGCCGGGCATGTCACCGCTACGGCGGGCTGCATATGATTACACCGTGCCTAGATGGCCGGGCATGTCACCGCTAAAGCGGGCTGCTATGTTTACACCGAGCCTAGAGGGCCGGGCATGACACCACTAGTGGGCTGCATATGATGGTTACCCGGACGCGGGTTAACGATGATGAAGTATGAATGATATGATGATGCATGAATGGTATGATGACGTATGTATGATATGATGATGTATACGCTATGGTAATTCACATGATGTGCTATGTATCCATTCGAAGGTTATGTCCTCATCTTATGTCTTATGATTTCTCTATTATGTTCCTTTCATTCATGCCTTACATACTCAGTACAATGTTCGTACTGACGTCCGTTTTCTTTAGACGCTGTGTTCATGCCCATAGGTAGGCAGGGAGACGATGCAGATCCATAGGAGCTAGTAGCAGATTTGATAGCACTCCATTTTCCGGAGGTGCCATTGATTGTTCTTTTGGTACATATGTATATATATTCATGATTTGGGCATGACGGGGTCCTGTCCAGTCCATATGTCTAGCACTCTGGTAGAGGCTCGTAGATACGTATGTGTGGGCAATATGGTCTCACTAGTTCTTGCGTATATGTATGTATATATATATTATTATGATAGCCTAAAGGGCTTATGTTTATAAAGTAAAGATGTTTCAGTTATGTTACTAGTTTGCCATGATTGTGAGCTTATAATATGAATGAGAGCAGATGAGTAACAGGATGAGCGGTGTTCGGGGGTTAGTCCCGGATCCCCGTCATGGCCCGTAGTCGGGTCGTGACAAAAGTGGTATCAGAGCAATTCAGTCCTAGGAAGTGTCTACGAGCCGTGTCTAGTAGAGTCTTGTTTATGGTGTGTTGCGCGCCACGCTAATAAACAAGAGGCTACAGGGCATTTAGGAAAAATGACCATCTTTCTTCTTATGAGATCGTGCAATAGAGCCGTGTATAAGATTTAATCCTCCCTAATAAGTGTGTAATGATTTCAGAAATGCCACCAAAGGGGAAAGCTAAAGCCGCCCAGAAGGGCAAGACTACGATGAAAAGGCGGGCAGAAAGAGAGCCGCCTATATGTAGATGAGGATGAATCACATAACGAGGCTCCATCTAATGCCTCCACTACTCCGCCTTTTACGGAAGAGCAAGAAGGGGCTTCAGCTCCAGCTCCTATGCCTCCAGTGCCTCCACCAGCTACTTCGGGTCAACAAGTGACCGAGGCCATTCATTTATTGACACAGTTGGTTGCCGCCCAGGCACAACGGCAAAATGCGAGCCCAAGTGATCGGTCAGCTAGTACCAGAGCTCGCGATTTTATGAGTTTAAATCCTCCGGAATTCTTTAGGTCGAAGCCGGATGAAGACCCGCAAGGCTTTATTGATGAAATGTTGAGAACATTGCGGATTATTCATGCTTCCGAGACTGAGTCCGTGGAGTTGGCATCATATAGACTCCGAGATGTGGCGGTTCTATGGTACAATAATTGGATAGCATCGAGAAAAGAGAATGCGCCTCCGCCCGTTTGGCAAGAATTTGTAGATGCTTTCATCCGCCATTACTTGCCACCCGAGGTCCGCCGAGCTAGGGCGGATAGATTTCTAAATTTGAAGCAAGGGAACATGAGTGCCCGGGAGTATAGCCTTCAATTTAATTCGTTGGCTAGATATGCCCCGACTATGGTGGCCGACATGGGCGATAGGGTGCATAGATTTGTGAGTGGCTTAGGGCCACATTTATTTAAAGATTTCTTGACGGCTTCGTTACAAGATGGGATGGACATTTCCCGTATTCAAGCCCATGCCCAAAATCTAGAAGGACAACAACCTCCGCAAAGGGGTGATCATGATATTGATAGAGGGCAAAGCAAAAGGGCCAGATCTATGGGCACAGGCAGTGATTATAGAGGGGGATCAAGCCAGACACATTCTAGGCACTCAGGCCAGTCGGTGACGAGTGCACCTCCCCGATTTATAGGCAGTAGATTTGACCGCTCTTTCCGTTCAGGACAGGGCCAGAGTTCGAGGGCCCCAGGTTCTCAGTTTGGGGGAGATTACAGTCAGGGGAGACCACCGGTTCCCCGATGCAGCCAGTGCAAAAAATTGCACTCAGGGCCATGTCGCCAGGGCACAGATGCTTGTTATGTTTGTGGACAGACTGGACACTTGATGCGCGATTGTCCTTCGAGATATGGTAGAGGTGGGGTTCAGCCCACAGGATCAGCAGCTGGTTCCTCTTCAGTACGCCCGGCGCAGACAGACTCCCGTATTCCGGCCAGAGCCGAGGTAGAGGCCGAGGGGGAGCATCTACTTCAGGTGCCACACAGCCCCACATATATGCTTTAGCCGGACGATAGGATCTTGAGTCCTCCCCAGATGTGGTTAAGGTACATTGTCCCTATGTTTTTATGATGTGTATGCATTGATAGATCCGAGTTCCACACTATCTTATATTACTCCATATGTTGCTAATCGTATTGGGGTGAAACCCGAGCCAATCAAACCTTTTGAGGTATCTACTCCGGTTGGTGATCCCGTGGTAGCTAGACAGATATACAAAGATTGTGTAATTGTGATAGGTGATCGCCAAACTAAAGCTGATTTAGTTTAGCTGGAAATGCTAGATTTTGATGTGATTATGGGTATGGATTGGTTGGCCTCATGCTACGCTAATGTTGATTGCCAAATGAAATTAGTTCGATTTTAATTTCCGGGAGAGCCCGTGCTTGAATGGAAAGGTAATACGGTAGCTCCAAGAGGTAGGTTTATTTCCTACCTTAAGGAAAGGAAGATGATAGCTAAGGGCTACATTTATCACTTAGTCCAAGTTCATGACACCGAAGCAAAGTCACCAGTTTTCCAATCCGTTCCGGTAGTGAATGAATTCCCGGATGTATTTCCAGACGAACTTCCAGGCCTTCCTCCGGAAAGAGAAATTGAGTTCGCTATTGATGTGTTGCCGGATACCAAGCCTATTTCTATTCCTCCTTACCGAATGGCTACGGCAGAATTGAAAGAGTTAAAGGCACGATTGAAGGATTTGCTTGAGAAGGGTTTATTAGGCCCGGTTCATCACCGTGGGAGCACCGGTCTTATTTGTGAGAAAGAAAAATGGCTCCCTACGAATGTGTATTGATTATAGGCAGTTGAATAAGGTGACCATAAAGAACAAATATCATCTTCTGAGAATCGATGATTTATTTGACCAATTACAAGGTGCCAAGTGGTTCTCCAAAATAGACCTGAGATCGGGTTATCATCAAGTCAGAGTTAGAGAAGAAGATATTCCCAAGACAGCTTTTAGAATGAGATATGGCCATTATGAATTCCGAGTGATGTCGTTTGGTCTAACTAATGCACCAGCCGTGTTCATGAATTTAATGAATAATGCATTCAGTCCTCTCTTGGATCTGTTCGTAATATTATTTATTGATGATATCCTAGTATACTCTCGCACAGAATCGGAACATGCCGATCATTTACGTATTGTTCTTGGAATTCTTCGAACTCGAGAATTGTATGCGAAATTTTCAAAGTGCGAGTTCTGGCTAAATTTTGTGACATTTCTGGGTCACGTTATTTCAGGGAATGGCATTAGAGTTGACACTCAGAAAATTGAAGCGGTGAAGACTTGGCCAAGGCCTACGACGCCCACAGAAGTTCGTAGTTTTCTGGGGTTGACAGGTTATTATAGAAGATTCGTAGAGGGCTTTTCATCTATTTTAGCCCCGCTGACGAGATTAACCCAGAAGTCAGCTAAATTTCAGTGGAATGATGCTTGTGAGCGTGGCTTCCAAGAGTTGAAAAACAGGTTGACCTCAGCTCCAGTTTTAACACTCCCAGAAGGTCCAGATGGTTATGTTGTATATTGCGATGCTTCCGGTGTTGGGCTAGGATGTGTCTTAATGCAGCATGGAAAAGTCATTACTTATGCCTCGAGACAGTTGCAAAAACATGAAAAGAACTACCCAACCCATGATCTCGAATTGGCTGCAGTTATTTATGCATTAAAAATGTGGAGACATTATTTATATGGTGTGCATGTTGATATCTATACAGATCACAAGAGTCTCCAATACATTTTCAAATAGAAGGAGTTGAATCTGCGGCAAAAGCGGTGGTTAGAATTATTGAAAGATTATGATATGAATATTTTATACCACCCCGGAAAAGCGAATGTAGTAGCCGATGCGCTTAGCCGCCGATCAATGGGTAGTTTATGTGAAGTTCGCTCGGAAAAGAAAGAATTGGTTCATGAGCTCCACCCACTAGCTAATCTTGGAGTAGGTCTAATTGATTCGAAGACGCAGGATTGATATTCATGATCCCACAATTTCGTCCTTGGACATGGAAGTAAAAGAGCGGCAATATGAAGATCCTCAATTAAGCCATTATAGAGATACATGTCATGCAAAGGAGAAGTCTCCATTTGAAATTTCCATAGAAGGAGTTCTCAAGTACCGTGGCAGGTTATGTGTTCCGAACGTTGCAGAATTACGCCGCCGAATCTTAGAAGAAGCTCATTACTCTCGGTATTCTATTCATCCAAGAGCAAAAAAGATGTATCATGATCTTAAGTTGATATATTGGTGGGATGGCATGAAAAGAGACATAGCAGAATTTGTAGCCCAATGTCCAAATTGCCAGCAAGTGAAGATAGAACATCAAAAGCCAGGGGGATTATTGCAAGCAATGGAAATTCCTACGTGGAAATGGGAAGTGATCAATATGGATTTTATTGTAGGACTACCCCATTCCCGAGGAAAGTATGATTCTATATGGGTGATCGTGGACAGACTCACGAAAGCGCCTCATTTTCTTCCAAATCGAACTACATACTGCCGAAGATTATGCAAGATTGTATCTTAAGGAGATTGTGAGACTTCATGGTATTCCGATATCCATTATTACAGACGCAGGGCACAAGTTTACAGCCAAGTTCTGGAAATCTTTCCAGGAAGGTTTAGGTACCCAGGTCAAGCTTAGCATTGCATTCCATCCGCAAACTGATGGGCAAGCTGAACGTACTATTCAGACTTTGGAGGATATGCTAAGGGCATGTGTTCTAGATTTCGGTGGTAGTTGGGACGACCACTTACCCCTAATCGAGTTTGCATATAACAATAGCTACCATTCTAGTATCCAAATGGCTCCGTATGAAGCGTTATATGGAAGGAAGTGCAGATCTCCAATTGCATGGTTTGAAGTAGGAGAAGTGCCATTAGTAGGCCCCGAGCTGATTCAACAGGCTGTAGAAAAAGTCAAGGTGATCCGAGATCGATTGTTGACAGGCCAAAGTCGCCAAAGGTCTTATACGGACAACCGCCGGCGAGATTTAGAATTTCAAGTTGATGATTGGGTATTTCTGAAAGTGTCGCCAATGAAAGGGGTGATGAAATTTGGTAAAAAGGGGAAGCTAAGTCCTCGATATATTGGACCCTATAAGATCATCCGCAAGGTGGGTCAAGTGGCGTACGAACTGGACTTGCCTTCAGAGCTTGAATTAGTTCATCTGGTATTCCGTGTCTCAATGCTCCGCAAATGTATTGGAGATCCTATGAAGATTGTGCCAACAAATGATGTCCAGGTGACAGAAAGGCTAGCTTATGAAGAAGTGCCCATTGCCATATTAGACAGGCAAGTACGAAGACTTCAGAATAAGGAAGTAGCTTTAGTTAAGGTCTTATGGCGAAATAACAACCGAAAAGAGATGACTTGGGAAGCGGAAGAGAAGATGAAATCCACATATCCGCATTTATTTTAGCCCCCAGAAGAGATCTATGATGAAACATCGAGATTTTAAGGTATGTATGTTTTTCTTTATGCACATGAGCCGTGTGTGGCCAATGTACATTGCTATTATGTTGTGGCCCTGTGAGGCAATGTTATTATGGATTGTTGTGATAGGATGGTAGTGCCATATTATAAGGGAAACTCTGGCGAAATTTTTATAGAATTCCCAATGACTTAACATTCGAGGACGAATGTTCCAAAAGGGGGGAAGAATGTTACACCTTAGAAATTTTCCCTTAGCATACAGTGAATAGACTAACGGAGGATATGACGTATACGAGGTTTGGACAAGTGAGAAATAGTCTTTAATGGTCCTAATTAAGATTTCCAAAGACATTCGGGTTAAGGCAAGAAAGTTGTTAAGGAAAGCGAGTTATAAGTTGTGTGTCGGGCAAAATCACGAGTATCGAGTTAAGGATGTTTTAATACTATTTTGGAGAAGAGTTATAACATCTCTTAGATTGCTAATGAAGTGATAAACAAGTGTTAAGAAGGTTCCATAAGGATTGGAGATCAAACGAGACGACGGGAACAACTTCGGTGGAACTGTGAGTTCCATGACCATGTTCCACGGACCATGGAATGTTCCACGGACCATGGAAGGGTCCGTGGAACTGCCAGCAGAGATGGTGGCTGGCTGGTCATGAACCACGACCAGAACCACGGCCAACACAAGGTTCCACGGACCGTGGAAGAGTCCGTGGAACTCCCGACGGCTGAAATGTTCCAAGTCTTTAAATATAATCCCAACTTCATTTATTTCATTTCCACACCCTTCTTCAACCTCTCAAGACCTCTAGAACCTTCCATATATTTCATCCACATGAAAACAAAGGAAACCAAAGATCAACAACAAGAATTGAAGTGAATCAGGTGTATGAAACCTCGCTAAAGTAATCCAAACCAAGAAATCCCAAGAAAGGTTAAATAGGGTTTTGGTGCAAGAGGTGTATTACCACTCAAGGCTTATTCCTCCATCATTTAAGGTGAGTTTCATGATCTTTCCATGTTGTTTGAAGTATTGATAAGTTGAAACACTTGAATTGTAGAAGAGTATAGAAAATGGGTCATAAATGTGTGAATAGTGTCATTGTTGAGTAGTAGTTTGGATTGAATCATGAGAATGGATATGTTGTGATTGCAAATACGTTATAAATGATATTTAGAACATGGAATAAGTATTGTACGAGAAAGAACGCGATAATGGACCTTGGTCATGATTATGGAGGAAGTAGTATAAACAAAGGAAATGCTGCCCAATTTTCTCTAGCTTTAAGAAGCACGTTCTTATAATAGTGTAGCTGATATCGATGCGAATTCTCTTAAAGGTAAAACGTGCGCATTAAAGGAGAACAAGCAAGCGAGAGAATAGTTAAACGACGAAGGTATGTAAGGCTCAACCTTTCTTCCTAAGGCATGAATCCTATGCATGATTTTCCTCATTCTTCATGAATTTCCTATATTCCGAAAGACTAAGAGCCTATGTTCATGAATAGTCATATGAGATAAGAAATACGCTATGAGTGCGATAATGATAGTGCTAAGTTCAAGCCTAAGGATTCTAGAGATTACGATATGATGTACCTACAAAGTTAATGATGTTGACTACAATTCATTGATGTTTTCCTCATGTACACTCACCTTAAAATGTAGTCCCTCCAAGATGAGATATAACGCCTATGATTACTCCATAACGTAATCGGGGGTCCACGACCTTATGTCACCCCGACACAGCTATAGTTGCCCTCAAAGTTCAAATGTATGTTTTGATGATAAATGTGTAATGATATTAAATTATGATAAGGCCATGATATGCTTACGAGATGATTAATAATGAATAGTCTATGACATGTATGATGACAAGTATATGATATGTATGACGATGTGATTCCACCGCGCCTAATTGGCCGGGCATGTCACCTCTACGGCGGGCTGCATATGATTACACCGTGCCTAGATGGCCGGGCATGTCACCGCTAAAGCGGGGTCGCTATGTTTACACCGAGCCTAGAGGGCCGGGCATGACACCACTAGTGGGCTGCATATGAAGGTTACCCGGACGCGGGTTAACGATGATGAAGTATGAATGATATGATGATGTATGAATGGTATGATGACATATGTATGATATGATGATGTATACGCTGTGGTAATTCACATGATGTGCTACGTATAATATATGTATAAAATGTATCCATTCGAAGGTTATGTCCTCATCTTATGTCTTATGATTTCTCTATTATGTTCCTTTCATTCATGCCTTACATACTCAGTACAATGTTCATACTGACGTCCGTTTACTTTGGACGCTGTGTTTATGCCCACAGGTAGGCAGGGAGACAGTGCAGATCCATAGGAGCTAGTAGCTGATTTGAGAGCACTCCATTTTCCGGAGGTGCCATTGATTATTCTTTTGGTACATGATTTGGGCACGACGGGGTCCTGTCCCGTCCATATGTCTAGTACTTTGGTAGAGGCTCGTAGATACGTATGTGTGGGTAATATGGTCTCACTAGTTCTTGTGTATATGTATGTATATATATTATTATGATAGCCTAAAGGGCTTATGTTTATAAAGTAAAGATGTTTCAATTGTTACTAGTTTCCCATGATTGTGAGCTTATAATATGAATGAGAGCAAATGAGTAACAGGATGAGCGGTGTTCGGGGGTTAGTCCCGGATACCTGTCATGGCCCGTTGTCGGGTCGTGACAGTTGATCCGAGTTAGGACCACAGTTTGTACTTCCTTTTTAACAAATTAATGTAGCCTCGACTTATGGAAAAAAAACCAATACTTTTATTTATTTATGCATATGTTTATTTCTAACCCATGCTTTGTTACACCCCAGAAAATTTCGCGTTACTAAGGCTGCAGACGGCTTAATGTGAGCTCAAGGAGGAGCAAATATTACAAGTATAAATGATAAAATTCTACTGTATTAGCATGAGGATAGCATGAGTATGATATTTGGAATTCGTACAGTATGATTGGAATGATACGTTAAAAGATATATATAGCCCTCGTAATCGTAAGCTGAGGTGGGGTCCACATGTGGAGATTTTATAAAGGACATATGACAAGTTGTATGGATGATATATGTGAAGTTAAACACAACTCAAGAAGGATCCTTGAGCCAAATTCAAGTGGAAGCCCTCCAAAAAGATGTTTTAAGTTACATTTTCGGGTGATCTGACTTCGGGAGGCCATAAACCCATCATTATTTGGGAATCTGGGAAAACTCCAAAAATGAAATTTGTAGATAATTGAAATACCTTTCCAACCATAGGTCGTGGGCCTACATGTGACATAGGGATAAAAAGTTATGGACATTTTAATATAGAAAGGTAATGCTGGGCAGTGGGCTCAGCCCAACCCGACTCAAAGTCGGTGGGAACTGACCCAAGACCCATATATAAGGGCTAAAGTCATAAAAATTCATTCATTTATACATCAAGAAGTCCACAAAATTTTATAGAGGGAGAGAGAAGAGTTAGTGAGAGAAAGTGGAGAATCGATCAAGTTCGAGGCCCGAATCCCGAGTCTCGTGAAGGATAAAGTGTAGTACGAGTTATCGTCGTCGTTTTAAGCTAAAAGTTAAACTTGGGGGATGTTAGTTTCGTGGTGGCTGCTCATATAAGGTATGTTTAAGATGTTAGTGATGTTCTTACCATGATCATTGATGGATTTGACGGGTTAGAATAGAGAAAATGACGTTGAAAGTTCGGTTATAATTTTTGGATATCAAATGACTTGGGGGCTGTTTTTGGTATGATTAAATGGATAGAATTAGTTGGATATTGATATAAAATGATTGTTGATATTTTTTTTGATGTTGTTGATAAGTTGGTGTTCTTGAATTTGGGAGAATAAAGTGAATGTAGATATCGTATACAAAGCGTATACTGGGCTGTTTTGGTGTATATCTTTGGGAGTTGATGTTTTGAGTTTAAAGAGGCTTATATGAGATGGTTGTTGTTGTTGTTGGTTGCTGATTGCGTTGTTAAATTGAATTGGAATTAGAGGGAAACGAAGATTTCGTGAAAATGCTCGCCCGAATTTACGGGTTAATTACGAGCTTAGAGAAGTATATGAACCTCTTTCAACTTTTCTAAGGTTTCCTTTACCTTGATTGTATATTGGCCTGTGTTTGGAAGCATAATTTAAGCTAATCACGTAAGCGACAAGGTATGTAAGGCAAGCCTTTCTTCTTTGGCATGATTCTTGTTGTTATTTGTTCTATATGTACTCCATATGATTTCATTCTTAGACGAGTAAGGTCTAAATGTTTCTTGTGATGCCTTATTGATATTGTACTCCTATTCTGTTCCGAAGGGAACACTCATAAGGTGCCACGTTGAGTTGTGTATATGGTTTTCCTAATGATTTCGAGGAAATGAGTTTTATACTAAAGAAAACATAAAGTTTGATTTTCAAAACCACTCCGAAGGGGGTGCGAGATTTTACTACTTCATTTCATTTATGATTTATGTTTACATTCCATAGTATTATCCCTTTGTATTGACATGATCATTTATTCTTTGGGTAAGGCAATAAGATGAAATTGAGTAGAATATAGGTAGTAAGAATTTCATAACAATTCTACCCTCAAACCTGGAAGTATGTCCTTGTCACGACCCGAGCTACGGGCCGCGATGGGTATCCGGGGCTAACCACCGAACACCACTCACTTACCTGCTTATCTGCTGTTATTCATACTATATGCTCATAATCATATAAAACTGTCATTTTCTGAAATACATTAGCTTTTATAAACATAAGCCCTACGGCTATCAAAATAATATATACATGCATATACATACAAGCCATGGGACCAGACTACCCACACTGCGTATCTACGTACTTGATTCTCTTGATTTCTTGTTGTTGATCTTATATTTCTATGGTTTTCTCATGGATGAATTGTTTGGAACACTTTAGAGGCTTCTTGTGTTGTGGAGGAGTGAAGGGAAATGAAAATGAAATGGAAGGAAGTCCCTTATATAAAAATGCAATTCAGCCCGATGGGAATATACGGACCAACATACGGTCCGTATAAAACATACTGACCGTATGTTGGACCGTATAATTGGTCCAAAGGTTTTATGCCATTCTCGGGTCAAATCTACGGCTGGACATACGGCCGCAGATTTTATACGGCCGCATGTCCGGCCGTATGTTTGCCCGCTCTTCGAGTTTTGTTTCGTCGACTCGTTTGATCTCCGATCCTTATGGAACCTTCTTAACACTTGTTCAACACTTCAATATCATTCGAAGGGACGTTATAACTCTTTCTTGGGACATCATTAGGACATCATTAACTCAATGCTCATAATTCTCGTCCGATACACTAACTTAAGTCTCGCTTCTCTTAACAACTTTCTTTCCTCAAGTCTAATGCCTTTGAAATTCTTAATTAGCATCATCACATACTAGTTCTTACTCATCCAAACCTCATATACATCGTACCCCTCATTATTCTATTCACTGTACGCTTAAGGGGAAATTTTCAAGGTGTAACATTCTTCCCCCCTTTTGGAACATTCGTCCCCGAATGTTAAATCATCGAGAATTCTAGAAAACTTTCGCCAGAGTTTCCCCTATAATATGGCGATACCTTCCTGTCATAACAACCCATAATATCATTGCCTCACAGGGCTACAACACAATAGCAATACAGATTGGCCACACACGACCCACATACATAAAAGTAAAGCGTACATACCTTATCATCTCGTCGTCTCATCATAAGCCTCTTCTGGGGGCTGAAATAAGTGCGGATATGTAGATTTCATTCTCTCTTCTGCTTCCCATGTCATCTCTTCTCGATTGTTATTTTGCCATAAGACTTTAACTGAAACTAGTTCTTTATTTCGTAGCTTTCGTACTTGCCTGTCTAATATGGCAATAGGTACTTCTTCATAGGCTAGCTTTTCTGTAATCAACATCATCTATTGGCACAATCTTTGTGGGATCTCCCACACATTTGCGGAGCATAGAGACATGAAATACTGGGTGAACTAATTCAAGCTCGGAAGGCAACTCTAATTCATAGGCTACTTGACCCACCTTGCGGATAATTTTGTAGGGTCCAATGTATAGAGGACTCAACTTCCCTTTCTTACCAAATCTCATCACCCCTTTCATCGGTGATACTTTCAAGAACACCCAATCATTGACTTGAAATTCTAAATCTCGCCGGCGATTATCCGCATAAGATTTTTGGCGACTTTGGGCTGTCAATAATCGATCTCGGATCACCTTGACTTTTTCTACTGCTTGCTGAATCAATTCGGGCCTATTAATTGTACTTCTCCGACATCAAACCATCCAATCGGAGATCTACATTTCCTTCCATATAATGCTTCATACGGAGCCATTTGGATACTGGAATGATAACTATTATTGTAGGCAAATTCGATTAGGGGTAAGTGGTCATCCCAACTACCACCAAAATCTAAAACACATGCCCTTAGCATATCTTCCAAGGTCTGAATAGTACGCTCGGCCGTCCGTCACCGTGGATGGAATGCCGTACCGAACTTCACTTGAGTACCTAGACCTTCTTGAAAGGATTTCCCGTAACTTAGCGGTAAATTGTGCTCCTCGTCCGTGATGATAGATATTGGAATACCATGAAGCCTTACAATCTCCTTAAGGTATAACCCGGCATAATCTTCACCGAGTACGTAGTCCCGACCGGGAGAAAATGAGCTGCTTTTGTGAGAGTCCTGTCTACGATCACCCATATAGAATCATACTTACCTCGGGAGCGGGGCAATCCTACAATAAAATCCATATTGATCACCTCCCATTTCCACGTAGGAATTTCCATTGCTTGTAATAACCCTCCTGGCTTCTGATGTTCTATCTTCACTTGCTGACAATTTGAGCACTGGGCTACAAATTCTGCTATGTCTCTTTTCATGCCATCCCACCAATACATCAATTTAAGATCATGATACATCTTTGTCGCTCCTGGATGAATAGAATACCGGGAGTAGTGAGCTTCTTCTAGAATTCGGCGGCATAGTTCCGCCACATCCGGAACACATAATCTATTCCATATACCCGAGAACCCCATCTACCGAGACTTCAAAAGGCGACTTTTCTTTTGGAAATTTCACACCTTTATAATACTTCAATTTGGGATCCTCGTATTGACGCTCTTTTATCTCTACATCCAAGGATAAAACAGTGGGATTGTTAATACCGACTCCTGCATTGCCTGAATCAATTATGCGTACTCCAAGGCTAGCTAGTTGGTGGAGCTTACGAATCATTTCTTTCTTCTCCGAGGGAACTTCACATAAGCTACTCATTGATCAGCGGCTAAGCGCATCCGCTACTACATTTGCCTTTCCGGGGTGGTATAAGATATCAACATCGTAGTCCTTCAGTAATTCTAACCACCGCCTCTGCCGTGCATTCAACTCCTTCCGATTGAAAATATATTGAAGGCTCCGTGATCCGTATAGATATCAACACGCACACCGTACAAGTAATGTCTCCACATTTTCAATGCATGAATAATCGCGCCAATTCTAGATCATGAGTTGGGTAATTCTTTTCATGCTTTCGCAACTGTCTCGAGGCATAAGCAATGACTTTTCCATGCTGCATTAATACACACCCTAGCCCAACTCCGAAAGCATCAAAATATACAACATAGCCATCCGGCCCTTCTGGAAGTGTTAAACCGGAGCCGAGGTCAATCTTTTTAACTCTTGGAAGCTACGCTCACAAAGCGTCATTCCACCGAAACTTTGCTCGACTTCTCGGGTTAGCTTCGTCAATGGGGCCGAGATGGATGAAAAGCCCTCTACGAATCTTCTCGTAATAGCACTCGCCAATCCCGGAGAAAATTACGAACTCTCGTAGGCGTCGTAGGCCTTGGCCACGTCTTCACAACTTCTATTTTCTGAGTATCAACTCTAATGCCATCATCTGAAATCACATGGCCCAGAAATGTCACAGAATTTAGCCAAAACTCGCACTTTGAAAATTTAGCATATAACTCCCGGTTTCGGAGAATTCCAAGAACAATTCGCAAAGTGATCCGCGTGTTCGACTCGTGCGGAATACACCAGAATATCATCAATGAAGACTATCACAAATAGATCCAAGAGAGGCCTGAATACATTATTCATTAAGTTCATAAACACTGCCGGTGCATTAGTTAGCCCAAATGACATTACTCGGAATTCATAATGGCCATATCTTGTTCTAAAAGCTGTCTTGGGAATATCTTCTTCTCTCACTCGTACTTGATGATAACCTGACCTCAAATCTATCTTTGAAAACCACTTGGCACCCTGAAGCTGATCAAATAAATCATCGATCCTTGGGAGAGGATACCTGTTCTTTATCGTCACTTTATTCAGCTGTCTATAATCAATGCACATTCGTAGGGATCCATCTTTCTTTCTCACAAATAAAAAATCGGCGCTCCCCACGGGCTGAGAGATGAATCGGGTCGAATAAACCCTTGTCAAGCAAATCTTTCAAATGGGCCTTTAACTCCTTTAATTTACGAGCCATCCGATAAGGAGGAATAGAAATGGGTTTAGTATCCGGCAATACATCAATGGCGAAGTCAATTTCTCTTTCTGGAGGAAGGCCTGGAAGTTCATCGGGAAATACACCCGGGAACTCATTTACTACCGGGACAGAAGAAAGTAGGGGGACTCTCGCTTTAGTATCGTGAACTCGAACTAAATGATAAATATAGCCTTTAGCTATCATCTTTCTTGCCTTGAGATAGTAAATAAACCTACCCTATGGAGTCGCTGTATTACCCTTCCATTCAAGCACGGGCTTTCCCGGAAATTGGAACCGAACTAATTTCATGCGATAATCAACATTGGCATAGCAGAGCCAACCAATCCATACCCATTATAACATCGAAATCTAACATTTCAAGCTCAACTAGATCGGCCTTGGTCTGACGACCACATATCACAATTATACAATCTTTATATACTTGCTTAGCCATTACGGGATCACCAACCGGAGTGGATACCTCAAAAGGTTTGATCGGCTCGGGTTTCACTCTAATGCGACTTACAACATATGGAGTAATATATGATAACGTAGATCCCGGATCTATCAATGCATACACATCATAAGAGAGCACAGTCAATATACCTGTAACCACATCTGGGGAGGACTCAAGATCTTGCCGTCCGGCTAATGCATATAAGCGGTGCTGTGTGGCACCTGAAGTAGATACTCCCCCTCGGCCTCTTCCTCGGCCTGGTGGAGTCTGAGAAGTCTGCCCTGTAGGACGTACTGAAGAAGATCCTGCTACTGATCCTGTGGCCTGGGTTCTAGTTCTGCCACCCATCGATGGGCAATCTCTCATCATGTGCCCTACCCGGCCACAAGTATAACAAGCGTCCGAACCCCGACGGCACCGGCCCGTAATGTAATCTACCGCACCGATCGCATCGTGGTACTCGGAGGTCTCCTCTCGACTATAATCACCCCCAACCGTGAGCCCGGGGCCCTCGAACTCGGCCTCTGTCCTGATCGGAAGGAGCGATCAAATCTCCTATCTGAAAATTGGGGAGGTGCACTCGTCGCTGACTGACCTGAGTGCCCAGAAAATGTCTGCCTCGGTCCCCCTCTATAATCACGGCCTGTGCCCATAGATCTAGCTCTTTTGTTTGGCCCTCTATCGACATCACGTCCACCCCTCTGTGGAGGTTGTTGCCCTTCAAGATTTTGGGCATGGGCTTGAATTCGGGAAATGTCCATCTCGTCTTGTAATGAAGTCGTTAAGCACTCCTTGAACAAATGTGGCCCTAAGCCACCACATATCTATGCACTCGTCGCCCATATCGGCCACCATTGTAGGAGCATACCTAGCCAAGGAATTAAATTGAAGGCTATACTCCCGGCGCTCATATTTCTTTGCTTCAAATTCAAGAATCTATCCGCTCTAGCTCGGCGGACCTCGGGAGGTAAGTAGTGGCGAATGAAGGCATCAACAAACTCTCCCACACGGGAGGAGGCGCATTTTCTTGCCTCGACGCTCTCCAATTATTGTACCATAAACGCCACATCTCGGAGTCTATATGAAGCTAGCTCCACCGACTCGGTCTCGGAAGCATGAATAACCTCGCAACGTTCTTAGCATCTCATCAATGAAACCTTGTGGATCTTCATCCGGCTTTGACCCAAAGAATTTCGGAGGATTTAGGCTTATGAAATCACGGGCTCTCGTACTAGCCGAATGATCACTCGGCCCCACATTCTGTCGTTGTGCCTGAGCGGCAACCAACTGAGTCAATAAATTAATAGCTTCGGTCACTTGTTGACCCGAAGTAGCCGGAGGAACTGGGATAAGCCCCTTCGTAATAGGAGGAGTAGTGGAGGCACTAGGTGAAGCCTCATGATGTGACTCTCCTTCCTCAACATTCATAGGCGGCTCTCTTTCTGCCCGCCTCTTTGTAGTCTTGCCCCTTCCGGGCGGCTGTAGCTTTTGGCGGCATTTCTGAAATCACAACATACTCATTAGGGAGGAATTTCATCTTATACTTGGCTCTATCGCACGATCTCATATGAATAAAGATGGTCATTTTTCCTAAATGCCCTGTAGCCTCTTGTTTATTAGCGTGGCACGCAACACACCATAAACAAGACTCTACTAGACACGGCTCGTAGACACTTCCAGATCGAATCGCTCTCGATACCACTTATCACGACCCGAGCTACGGCCGCGACGGTATCCGGGGATAACCACCGAACACCACTCACTTACCCTCGCTATCTGTCGTTATTCATACTATATGCTCATAATCATATAAAACTATCATTTTCTGAAATACATTAGCTTTTATAAACATAAGCCCTTCGGCTATCAAAATAATATATACATGCATATACATACAAGCCATGGGACCAGACTACCCACACTGCGTATCTACGAGCCTCTACTGGAATACTAGACATCTGGACGGACAGACCCCGTCATGCCCAAAATAGGAATATACAAACATATGTACCAAAAGAATAGTCCGTAGCACCTCCGAGTATGGAGTGCTCTCAAATCAGCCGCTAACTCCTATGGATCCGTATCACCTCCGTGTCTACCAGGGCATGAACACGCGTCCGAAGAAAGGACGTCGTACGAATATTGTACCGAGTATGTGAAGCATAAACAATAATGAAGCATCAATAAACTGGGGAGGCATAAAATAAGGAGCAATCTGTAACTGACTGAATCATAAGAAAGATCATATATATGCTTACTTACTCTCAAGCTTATCATCATCAAATCATATGTACATAATCATATATGCTGCCCGACCATATAGGTGCGGTGTAATAACCAGTAACAATAACGTCATCATTGGCCTGCGTCCAGGCATCCTGCGTCCAGGATATTATCTCATGCCGCCCACTAGTGGTGTCTGCCCATGCCATTTGGCCATGGTGTGTGTATAGTCGCCCGCCTTGGCGGTGACTACCCGGCCATATAGGCGCGGTGTGATATCATCATACATTCATTACATCATACTTATCATAACATGCTCATCAAAATTATGCTTTCCATAACATACTTACTATAATATGTCTTTCATAATATGCGTATCATAACTCATCATAGTATGCTTATCATCATATACTTATTATACTACATGCATAGAGACTCTTAGCTATTCATACTTGATCGGGGTGACGTAAGGTCGTGGACCCCCGTGATCGTTATGAGCATTCTTACGTATTCTGCCTCACCTTGAAGGAACAAGCATAAGGTGAGTGTACATAGTGACCAATATCATTAGATTACATATATTACATCATTCACTCCTTAGGAGCATCATATCGTAGGCTATGAAATTTCTAGACTTTAGCTTACTATCATCACCATCGTATTCATCTTATATTCCTTATCTCGCATAGCTATTCATAATAGAGGACTCTTAACTTTCTTGGAGGTGGAACATTTATAGTAAAAGAGCCATAATGCCTTAGGAAGAAAAGGATTTGCCTCAAAAGAGGAATTTCATTCTCACATAGTTCTTATAATCACACCGGCCCTCGATTATGACACAAATACATAATGAAAATTTTTTTGCGGAGAATAGTGTACATTTTTCCTTTCTCGAATCAATGAAAATCTGGAACATATAAAACAATATAGGACTTATAATACAATGCGTAACAAATCGTCGGCTGACATAGCCGCTTACATAACCGACGTCTTATACCCACAACACTGTCGCAAAGTCTCTAACATATACAAACCGTCATAACATAATGCTCGACTCGGTAGCGCTCCGAGGAACCGGAGCTCGCCGATCCCGCCGGAATGTCTCCTACTAAAGTCTTCACTATCCGGGTGTACCGCGCGGCACGAAACGCAGCCCCCCGAAGAAAGGGGGTCGCACGGAATATGTACCGAGTATGTAAAGCATGACACGTAGTAGCGGGATCATACCGAAGTAAGGAGTACGTAAAATCATAAAACTTGCCTTTGCAAACATGTATTACGCATATCAATGTCATAAAATCATCATATGAACATATAACGTGCCCCGCCCCTCCGAGAGGGACGCGGTGAGTAAAATCATAACACACATATATAAACCGTTCATGTAACGTGCCCCGCCCTCTAACGAGGGACGCGGTAAATCAAAATCATAACATATGCACGTGCATGTAACGTGCCCCGCCCCTCGAGTGAGGGACGCGGTAAAGGGAATCATCATATGCCATCCCGGCCACCTCTCCCATATCATCATATCATATAACATGCCCCGCCCCGCTAGCAAGGGACGCGGTAAATATAACGTGCCCCGCCCTCCGGTGAGGGACGCGGTGAACAATGCAATGAGGTGCTCGAATACATGCCCCGGCCCGGACGCAAGCCAAGGACATATCGAGGCCGGCACGAGCAGAGTAGTGAGAAACTATATGCACATAAAATATTTTCAAAGACTCAATGAAGTAGTCAACATGAATCATCATTTAAAAATCCGGACAATAGTCATATCAAATAGCTTTCGGACGGTACTGAAACACATCTTATATCATAAGTATATCAAAGTATAATAGAGGCCATAGTCGTATATCAAATCATTCCGAGTCCGCCTATGTAAACTTAAGTCATTGTACGTTAGAGGATCATTTCAAGCATATCGAGGTAATCCGGTTTTGTTTGCAAAAGTTAGGGACGTTTTTAGACTTAAAATCTTTTAGGAACAAAATCCTTTATTCACTATTTGAAACCCAAACATACATAAGACTTAAGGACTATATGAAGTGTGTCACATTATGAGCAATTAAGGATCATACACATACTGAACGTAAGAGCGGAATTACCCCCAAAGCACAAGTCATGTCATACCTTAGTACGTCTAAGACATGCCAAGAGGAAAAAGTAAGCCTTACATACCTCGATCGCTTCCTAAGCTAATCCAACTCAAGCCTCGACTTCTCACGATCTACAATAACATCAGTAGGCATCGAACATTAGCCATAAACATCGAAGAACCCAATTCCAAGCCATTACTTTTTCTACAGAAATTTCGACAGCACCTCCCCTATAAATTTGACATCCCCGAGAATTTAACTCGGCCAAATCATTATCAACAATACCAACAAACATAATATTTCCAGCTCCAAAATATTCCATAGAATAGCCCACACATTATTTTCCAAATTTTCCAACCAACCAATTCGCGATATAACTATTTCATAATTTTTTTTATTTCCGTAACGAAGTCGAAATTAATACTAACAACATCAATAGAAACATCCTCCACATTCTACAAGTTGAATACATTCATTTTCATTCAAAATTCTCTTCAAATCTCATTCCATGATTCACAACGCCAACAAATGAATTTATCACACTATTTTCTCCGTTCTAGTTCGGTAGAACTCTAAATAAACTTATTAGCAATGAAAAGGAACCTTAATATTACCTCAAGTGTGCAGCCACCACGTCCACCCCCTTCTTTTTGGTCGATTTTTAGCTCAAATTGGAGGCAACGCAACGTAGAACACTTTTCTCTTCACGGGCTTCGGATTCGGGCTCGATTTTGGTCAAAATTGATCTTTTCTCTCTAAGCTCTCTTCTCTTTTTTTCTCCAGAATTTTCTGGGTGTTTTGTTCTGAAAAATGAGGAGAAAAGGCTGATTTATCACTTAAATAAACATGGGTCATGGGCCTAACCCGGTTGGGCCCGGTTTGGGCCTAGCCCACGGACTTTTCCGCCTTAAAACGTCCATATCTCATTGTCCTGACATCACCTGTGGACTCACGACCTATGGTTGGAAAGCTAATTCAATTATCTACAACTTCTGTATTTGGTATGTTTCCAAATTCTAAACTTATAATACCGTTTCTGCCCCTCGAAGTCGATCACCCGAAAACGTTACTTAAAAATATTTGTTTGGAGGACTTCCACTTTGATTTGGCTCAAGGGTCCTTCTTGAGTTATGTTTAACTTCGCATATGTGATTCGTATAAATTGTCACATGTCCCAAAAAAATCTCAATGTGTGGGCCCCACCTCAGCTTGCGAATAATCCAGCGCACAAAAATACGAAATATAATACTGTCAACGTGAGTTTAAATTATGTAGTAACAACGTGATTGTCAATGTTTGAGGAAGCATGTGTCACGCTCGTGCTCGGAAATGTGGAGTATAACATCCTTCCCCCTTTGGAACATTCGTCCTCGAATGTTTAAACTAAGCTCGTACTCGTCCATAATCCCATTCTCGAGTATATCCATTATCGATCATCCTTCTTCTAATACTATCGTAATTGATGCATTATTGCATCATCTTTTTCCTACAACCAGTGTCATTTAGTTGTTCGGCTCTTGTCGTTTTGTAGTCTCCCTAGTCTTGTAGTCTCCTTTACTGGGTGGTCATTCCATAGTAAGCATCGTAGTTATTCCAATATCTTGTTAATGTTTGTCCCCTTCACCCGAACAACGTTCAATTCCTTTTCTTCCTGATGAATTATTTTCAGTCCAATCTTGAAAGATACCCTGCAATCACTTTATTCCTTTGCTGACTGACCCTTATAGCTTATTAAATTCGCTTCCACAAAAATTCTCACTTCAAATTACATCTCGTTTTTCATGTCCGGGTGCGTTTTGAATCTTTGCATCCTATTCACTCGCTTTCTCCTTATGAGTCTTACCTTACGGTGCCTTCCCCCTTTTAAAGTCTTACTTATAACACTCATAAATCCATTACCTCATCTCCGATCTTGAATTCATGTACCCCTTTCCTCAATTCCCTTTCCAAACTACATCATATTCATGCCATTTCCTATAATTTATAGTTACAAGATTTTTATGTGCGAAATCTTAACATACTCATCTTGCAGTAACGTAATTCAATAGTACAGCCAATGTTGCAATCCTTAACCGAATGTACGAAGGAGGTCAAATTGTTCTATGAACCGCCTCAACGTAGCTTCACTAATCCTTGTGTTTCACTTTATCTTTGCCTCTCTTCTCCTACTACCGTCGAAATACATTTTTTTTTTCAACCATAAGCATGTCCCGTTCGCTCTCGTACTAGTTCCAATTCGGTAATTTATCTCAAACCATCCTAACATCTTTTCTTAATGCACCTTAAGTATCATCACCGTATCGTTGTTACCGACCTTAAACTCTTCTCGTTAAGCATTTATTTGGTCTCATCTCCAGGGTATAAATATTCATAGGTAACATGACTGCCCTTGCACTATCTACATACTTAATCTTAGTCACGATCGTTCCTTCTCTTGGTCCGTACTATTCCACGTCTTACTCCCGTGCTCGCATTTTCTAGAAGTCTACCTAGCCATACTCCCGTTCCCTCGCTTTTCTTACTTTCCTCTCTCGAAATTTTCTACTACTAGCAACCACTTTATTGCCTATATCTTAACCTCTCGTTCCCGTACAGCCGTTTCTACCCTTCACAATGTTTCCGTAAGCTACTTGTTACTTCCCTTTATCGTATTTCCTCTTTAGGTCTCCTTTTCCTAATATCATGCTATTCCGGATATCTACAATTACTTCTCACCGCCATCTTGATTGTTATCCTGACTTCTATCCCTTTACTGCTGGCTTTTCGATCTTCCTAGCTTATCTCAGCAAGGAACTTTACCCGCGGCCCCAAGCATTCGTATCCAGGACCTTGTAGCGTCAATTGTCTTCGTCTTGCACCTGTATCTCTCTCCCTCGCTTCCCCCCTTTTAGGGGTGTACTTATACTATCGCCCAATTTTACCTTGCCCTAAACCCGTATTTCCAATCCCATTTAAGCGGTACTTTTATCCCAACATTTTAATTCCCTTGCCGTTCATTTCCTCACTTTCTTTCTTTTTTTTCAAATATCGTTGTATTAGCACTTTCTAAGCTTCACTTGTAGCGAAAACAAGATCAACTTGCCTTATAACATTCGTGCCATTCATATTTTTCTCCTCACTTGAACTTTGTTACCCCGTCCGATTAGTGCCTTCTATATACCGCCACCTTGATTACGGGATACATATATCCGCCGATCTAACCCCGTACAGATATCCCGTGCGCATCTATGTACACATATAGTCCCTACTATCTTGCTTACAAGATATCTCCATACACTATTCCGACTCACCCTAGTTCTAGGACTGGGATGCACTTTCTTCCTCTTTATCGGTCTAATTCGCCCCGTTCTGCGCGACCTTTTAGGTTTCTCGCCCACTCCCGTACTCTTAATTTGTCTTTAAGTCATTCTAACTCCTCATTTTCTTCTTGCATCCGAATTTGCGTAACTTTCGTAAAACTTCCCGGGGTCACCCATCCCAGATTTCTCTCGCTTCAAAGACGCTTAACTTTGGAACTCCGATGAAATACGACGCTTTAACGCTGGTATAATCGCGTCCATTTCACCACATGACCTCCGTCACGTGATCCGGAGTAAGTCGAAGTCTTGACGGACTTCGAAGCGCTCTTATAGCATAATTACTATTTTACCCTCCTTGGATCCCCGTATTCACCTTTCACCCGTGGATTTGATTACCTTTCGTTCGGGCTTCCAAATTCTCGATGGCGATGAACACGCCCCGACCGCCGTTATTTATAAATCCTCGCTACCACCTTCGGATTTCTCGCTCTCATTTTCACTTTATTTCGGGGAAATTTCGCAGTCTCCTCTCAGAATCGTTACTATCTCGTAACCTCGTACACAGAAATACCAACAATGCCTCACAGACCAACATATATATACGCATATCGTAGCATATCACAAACCTCACAGTGGCTCCCGACATCATTGACAAGACAAAAATAATAAGCATACCTTGTAGGCCCAAATCAAACCGCACCTATTACACTTTCTTATTTACTTCTTCTTTGATCCGAACTTGTACTTCCATCGTACTTTAATATCTTACCCGACATAAGCCTTGCATACCTTTGCTTACCTCGCGTACTTCGTAGCTTCCAATATCGTTAATCGCCTTCTCTCGTCGAAATCAAAGGTCAATGTCGGGGATCTCATTTCCTATAACTTGGCTCTACGGCACGATCTAAGATGTCAAAGAAGCGTAACCATCCTAGATGCCCCGTAGCCTCCTCGTTCATAAACGTGGCGCGCTTCACACCATAAACAGACTCTACCGGACACGACTTTGCGTACAACCCCCTAGGACGAACCGCTCCGATACCAATTTGTCACACCCTAATTTCCGTTAGGCGTGATGGGCACCCGACCCTTATTTAGGGCCGAGCGAACCCGCCGACTCACATAGTTCTTATAATCACACCGGCCCTCGATTATGACACAAATACATAATGAAAATTTTGCGAGAATAGTGTACATTTTTCCTTTCTCGAATCAATGAAAATCTGGAACATATAAAACAATATAGGACTTATAATACAATGCGTAACAAATCGTCGGCTGACATAGCCGCTTACATAACCGACGTCTTATACCCACAACACTGTCTGCAAAGTCTCTAACATATACAAACTGTCATAACATAATGCTCGACTCGGTAGCGCTCCGAGGAACCGGAGCTCGCCGATCCCGCCGGAATGTCTCCTACTAAAGTCTTCACTATCCGGGTGTACCGCGCGGCATGAAACGCAGCCCCCCGAAGAAAGGGGGGGGTCGCACGAATATGTACCGAGTATGTAAAGCATGACACGTAGTAGCGGGATCATACCGAAGTAAGGAGTACGTAAAATCATAAAACTTGCCTTTGCAAACATGTATTACGCATATCAATGTCATAAAATCATCATATGAACATATAACGTGCCCCGCCCCTCCGAGGAGGGACGCGGTGAGTAAAATCATAACACACATATATAAACCGTTCATGTAACGTGCCCCGCCCTCTAACGAGGGACGCGGTAAATCAAAATCATAACATATGCACGTGCATGTAACGTGCCCCGCCCCTCGAGTGAGGGACGCGGTAAAGGGAATCATCATATGCCATCCCGGCCACCTCTCCCATATCATCATATCATATAACATGCCCCGGCCCCGCTAGCAAGGGACGCGGTAAATATAACGTGCCCCGCCCTCCGGTGAGGGACGCGGTGAACAATGCAATGAGGTGCTCGAATACATGCCCCGGCCCGGACGCAGAAGGACATATATCGAGGCCGGCACGAGCAGTAGTAGTGAGAAACTATATGCACATAAAATATTTTCAAAGACTCAATGAAGTAGTCAACATGAATCATCATTTAAAAATCCGACAATAGTCATATCAAATAGCTTTCGACGGTACTCGAAACACATCTTATATCATAAGTATATCAAAGTATAATAGAGGCCATAGTCGTATATCAAATCATTCCGAGTCCGCCTATGTAAACTTAAGTCATTGTACGTTAGAGGATCATTTCAAGCATATCGAGGTAATCCGGTTTTGTTTGCAAAAGTTAGGGACGTTTTTAGACTTAAAATCTTTTAGGAACAAAATCCTTTATTCACTATTTGAAACCCAAACATACATAAGACTTAAGGACTATATGAAGTGTGTCACATTATGAGCAATTAAGGATCATACACATACTGAACGTAAGAGCGGAATTACCCCCAAAGCACAAGTCATGTCATACCTTAGTACGTCTAAGACATGCCAAGAGGAAAAAGTAAGCCTTACATACCTCGATCGCTTCCTAAGCTAATCCAACTCAAGCCTCGACTTCTCACGATCTACAATAACATCGTAGGCATCGAACATTAGCCATAAACATCGAAGAACCCAATTCCAAGCCATTACTTTTTCTACGTAAATTTCGACAAAGACCTCCCCTATAAATTGGACATCCCCGAGAATTTAACTCGGCCAAATCATTATCAACAATACCAACAAACATAATATTTCCAGCTCCAAAATATTCCATAGAATAGCCCACACATTATTTTCCAAATTTTCCAACCAACCAATTCGCGATATAACTATTTCATAATTTTTTTTTTATTTCCGTAACGAAGTCGAAATTAATACTAACAACATCAATAGAAACATCCTCCACATTCTACAAGTTGAATACATTCATTTTCATTCAAAATTCTCTTCAAATCTCATTCCATGATTCACAACGCCAACAAATGAATTTATCACACTATTTTCTCCGTTCTAGTTCGGTAGAACTCTAAATAAACTTATTAGCAATGAAAAGGAACCTTAATATTACCTCAAGTGTGCAGCCACCACGTCCACCCCTTCTTTTTGGTCGATTTTTAGCTCAAATTGGAGGCAACGCAACGTAGAACACTTTTCTCTTCACGGGCTTCGGGATTCGGGCTCGATTTTGGTCAAAATTGATCTTTTCTCTCTAAGCTCTCTTCTCTCTTTTCTCCAGAATTTTCTGGGTGTTTTGTTCTGAAAAATGAGGAGAAAAGGCTGATTTATCACTTAAATAAACATGGGTCATGGGCCTAACCCGGTTGGGCCCGGTTTGGGCCTAGCCCACGGACCTTTCCGCCTTAAAACGTCCATATCTCATTGTCCCGACATCACCTGTGGACCCACGACCTATGGTTGGAAAGCTAATTCAATTATCTACAACTTCTGTATTTGGTATGTTTCCAAATTCTAAACTTATAATACCGTTTCTGCCCCTCGAAGTCGATCACCCGAAAACGTTACTTAAAAATATTTGTTTGGAGGACTTCCACTTTGATTTGGCTCAAGGGTCCTTCTTGAGTTATGTTTAACTTCGCATATGTGATTCGTATAAATTGTCACATGTCCCAAAAAAATCTCAATGTGTGGGCCCCACCTCACTTGCGAATAATCCGCGCACAAAAATACGAAATATAATACCGTCAACGTGAGTTTAAATTATGTAGTAACAACGTGATTGTCAATACATAATTGGGAAAACATGTTCTCTAAAGCTATAGAAATTTGGGCATAGAACAAGATCTCCTTTGTTTATACTACTTTCCGCCATATTTCATATCAACTCCCAACATTCATAATAATCATCACAATATCGCTAACAACAATCGTCATCCATTCATATGATTCGCATTTCATAATTCACCTCAATTTCCCATAATTATGACTAAAAATCCATCGTCGCACTCTTTCGTATCCAATACTTATTTCATGTTCTATAAGTCATTTATAACGTATTTATATCATCAACATATTCATTTCCATGATTCAAGCCAACTATTATTCAATAATGACATTTTTCATCCATTTGATGACCCATTTGTGGTGCTCTTCTACAATTCATGCATCTCAACTTATAAATACTTCACATAGCATGTAAGGGTCATGAAACTTACCTTAAATAATAGAGGAACAAGCTTGGAGTGGTGATTCACCCTTAGTACCAAAACCCTAGTTTATCTCTTCTTGGATTTCTTGACTTGGATGACTTTTAATGGGTTTCCTTCTCTTGATTCTCTTGATTTCTTGTTGTTGATCTTATATTTCTATGGTTTTCTCATGGATGAATTGTTTGGAACACTTTAGAGGCTTCTTGTGTTATGGAGGAGTGAAGGGAAATGAAAATGAAATGGAAGGAAGTCCCTTATATAAAAATGCAATTCAGCCCGATTGAATATATACGGACCAACATACGGTCCGTATAAAACATACCGACCGTATGTTGGACCGTATAATTGGTCCAAAGCCTTATGCCATTCCGGGTCAAATCTACGGCCGGACATACGGCCGATGAGATTTTATACGGGCCAATGCATGTCCGGCCGTATGTTTCATTTTTCGAGTTTGTTTCGTCGACTCGTTTGATCTCCGATCCTTATGGAACCTTCTTAACACTTGTCCAACACTTCAATATCATTCGAAGGGACGTTATAACTCTTTCTTGGGACCCCATTAGGACCTCATTAACTCAAT